>NC_048218.1:98345308-98352027 GCF_002007445.2 Ailuropoda melanoleuca
TGATCTATGATTCTTAGAGAATAATAAAATATTTGCACCATCCTTTGTTATCTAAATTTTCCACTCAGAAGTCTAACAGGGAAGAGAAGTACAGGCAATCTTCACTTTGTTTTGTGATCTTTAAAATTTTTAATTAAATTGTTAAAAGTTTCTTATATTTGGTTATAAATTCATAGAGAAATGAAAAAAGACATAGTACAGCTAACACCTATTTAGCACACTATAATTTAAAACATTAAAAACATTGAGAATTAATGTTTTATTTTGTGTGATTTATCAAGAACAGTTTGAACAATGCTTGTTATATAGCCTAAAATACCAAGAAATCATCTCTTCAAAGCCTTGAAGAACTGTCATACTCTTTTCCAAAATTTTGGATGGGCTTCTACCATTTTATCCTTTGAGCTCTCAAATGTTGTGAAATATATCCCTAACTTCCTTTACTGTGAAGTTAATTGCCAACGGTGTTTCCTCTGGGATACCTTCGTCCTTTTTATCATGACCATTTTCCTCATTTAGGTCAATAAATTTACCTTCACTAAGTTCCTCCGGCTGCAAATCGACTATCTCCAAAGGTGGCAATGCCAACATTCCCAAAGTCAGCTATTTCTTGTACACCATCATCTACATTTGATCTGAATTTCACTTTCAGCATTATCACATTTTTGGGGAGGGGGTTAGGGATGGAGAGGGCTGCACTTTTGTTTTTGTTGGCTGATTCTCTTTACTGATTATTCAATCCTGTAAAAAGCCAGATAGGCTTATCGCTGGGAACAAGAAGACAACCCAAATGCATTCTTCATTATCCGTGTGTAAGAACTGATTAATAGATGTTCTGTGATCAATCAGCAATCAACACATTTTGGAAAAAATTAAGGTGACTGGTCAGTGATTAGGATGTGCCTCTGTTACATATGTAATGATGTGTAGGCTGAAAGCCTAACAAAGAAATTTGTCCCCTATGTGATAACTCACAGTTTAAATATATTGTGGTAACTGAAATTTGAACCATGTTGTCAGAAAACTGGTTTTATTAATTAATTAATTAAAGATTTGAGAAAGAGAGAGAGAGAAAGTGCAAGTGTGTGCAAATGCATTTGTGGGAGGGGCAGAGGGAAAGGGAGAGAGAATCTCAAGCAGACTCCACATTGAGCGCACAGAACCTGATGTGGGGCTTGATCTCATGACCCCGATGTCATGACCTGAACTGAAACCAAGAGTCAGACACTTAACCAATTGTGCCATCCGGGTGCCCCAGGACTGGTATTAAGTAAACTATGATCAGTTAAATTTGTACAACTCTGAACCACACAAAATGAGAACTGGCTGTGGTTCATAGTGCTTAACAAGGTTCAATACCAAAACCAATGGAAATATGTTAATGCAACTCATCACCTAAATAAGGGAGATTAATTCAACCAATGCAACAATATTTGCTAAAGTTCAATACTTCCAAGTGGTTTTAAAGCACTCAACAAATTGGAAAAAAAATAACCAACCATATCTATTTGATAATAAAATATACAAAAATGGTAACAGATCTCCAGTTTATATGGAGAACCAAAGAACCCAGAATAATCCACTCAACAATGATGAACAAAGTCACAGGACACTACTCATCTTAAAAACCTCCTATAAAGCTAAAGTAATCATGACAGTGTAATATTGGCAAAATGACAGGCAAATAGAACAGTGGAAAAGAATAGAGAGCTCAGAAATAGAGCCACATAGGGCTGCCTTGGTGGCTCAGTCAGTTAAGCATCTGCCTTTGGCTCAGGTTATGAACCCAGGGTCCTGGGATCGAGTCCCTGCTTGGCAGGGAGTCTGCTTTTCCCTCTGCCTGCCTGCAGCTCTCCCTGCTTGTGCTAGCTCGCAGGCTCTCTCCTCTCTCTCTCTCTCTCTCTGTCTCTCTCTCTCTGTCTCTCTCTCTCTCTGACAAAAAAAGGAAATCTAAAAAAAAAAAAAAAGAAAAAGAAATAGACCCACATAAATATAGTTAAGTGATCTTTGACAAAGGGGTAAAGGTAATAGAACAAAAATAGCCTTTTCAATAAATGGTGAACAGCTAAGCATCCACATTAAAAAAAAAAAAAGGAAAAAGAATTTAGAGACTTTATACCCTTCATGAAAATTAACTCAAAATTATTATAGACCTAGATGTAAAATGTAAAACTGTAAAATTTTTTGAACATAGAAGAAAACCCAGATGACTTTAAGGATGGCAAGGACTTTTTAGATGCAACACCATAGGAAGGACCTACAAGGGAAATAATTGAAATGCTGGACTTAATTAAAACTTAAATTTTTGCTCTGTTAAAAAAAACTATCAAGAAAACGATAAGACAAGTCACAGAGAAATATTTGTAAAAGACACATCTGATAAAGGACTGTTATCTAAAATACACAAAGAGTTCTTAAAAAAAATAGTAACAGCCCAATTAAGATATGGGCAAAAGAGCTTCACAGACTTTGCACCAAAGAAGACATATAGATAAAAAAGCCATTTGAACATTTTATGTCTCAGAAAAATTGCCATTTAAAACAGCAATAAGATACCACTACAAACCTAGGAGAATGGCCAAAATCTAGAACACTACCACCACCAAAAGCTGGCAAAGATGTGGAGAAACAGCAATTATCATTCATTGCTGGTGGGAATGCAAAATGATTGATATAGATATTTTAGAAGACAGTTTGACAGTTTATTATAAAACCAAAAATACTCTTACTATGTGACCCAGTACTTGCACTCCTGAAACCTATGTCCATGAAAAAACAAAAACAAAAATAACTGTACACAGAGGTGTACAGCAGCTTTATTCATAATTGCCAAAAGTTGGAAGCAACCGAGATATCTTTCAATAGGTGAGTGGATAAATGAACTATGGTACATCCAGATAATGGAATACTGTCAATACTAAAAAGAAATGAGCTATCAAAACATGGAAAACATAGAACTTAAAGGCATATTACTAAGTAAAAGAAGCCAATCTGAAAAGACTACACTACTGTATGATTTCAGCGACATGATACCTGAAAGGGCAATATGGAGGCAGTTAAAAAAAAAAAATCAGTAATTACCAGGTGTGGGGTGGAGGGATAGATGAATAGGCAGACCACAGAGGATTTTTAGGCAGTGAAATTATTCTGTAGGATATTATAATGGTGGACACGCGTCATTATATATTTGTCAAAACCACTGGCATATACCCACCCAGAATGAATCCTAAAGTAAACTATGGACTTTGGGTGATAATGATATCAAAAATAGGATTACATTTGTAACAAATGTTCCATTCTGTTGTGGGATTTTGATGGTAGAGGACACTGCATATGTAGAGACAGGGGTATACAGGAACTCTCTATTTTCCATTCAATTTTTCTGTGATCTATCTGCTATAAAAATAAGATTTAAAAAATTTTAAATAAATTTCATGAGTTTTCCTTATGAGTGAAAAAAAATAAAAGCAATAAAACAAAAAACCAAAACCAAAACAAAAACCCAGTCTTCCATTACTGTCTAACACAGAATCAAAATTACTGACAAGGTATAATCACTTGAAGAATTGACACAACATTTGAAACAATGTGATCATTTACCTAGAAGAATCAAAAAAAAACTATTACAGCTAAAAAGAGTGTTCTATGAGTTTATCAGATACAAAATAAGCATATCAATTTAATAGCACTTCTCTATATAATTATCAGTATGGTATATAATTTAAAATGATACTGCCAACAATAGCAAAAACTATAAAGTACAAAAGCTAGCACAAAAATGAATGTGTAGGATATATATGGAGAAAACTTTAAAACTGTAATAAAATTCATAGAAAACAGTCTACATAAAGGAAGACATTCCAAGCACTTAGGATTTTTAAACATAGATGTTAATTCTGCCTTTTAAAAGTCTCATCAAAATTCCATTTTGATTTTTAAAGATTTGGGGGGGGAAGCATGTGAGTGCTGGTGGAGGGGCAGAGGGAGAGGGAGAGAATCCTCAAGCAGGCTCCCCAAGGAGCATAGAGCACATCATGGGGCTCAAATCGTGACCCGAGTTGAAACCAAGAGTCTGACACTGAACTAATTGAGACACCCAGGTGTCCCTCCATTTTAATTTTTTTAGGGTGCCCACATTTTTACAACATTCTAAAATGTTGTAGAAAAATAAACATTCATTTACAAATTAGTTAACCTTAAACAGAATAAGCAAGAGAATAAGAGGGAGGGAGAGTACTTTCCTTACTACATATAACATTAAGAGATAAATAGAACAATGGAACAAATAAGCAGCAAGCTAAGAAATGACCTACACATACAAAATGCATAGTAGGTGATAAAAATAACAAAAATCATTGGTGATAAGACAAATCATTTAGAAAGTTGTATTGGAAAAACAGGAAAGAATTAAAAACTAATAGAAAATACAGAGATGAATAGTAAAGGAAGTAGTAATCTAGATCTAAATGTAATTATATTAATTTTAAAAAATAGCATTTTTTGTGAAATAAAAGGAAAAGAAGGACTTCCTCAAATTTTAAAAGACAAACTTGGAAAAAATAATTGGTAATACATGGACCTTAACATCTTCTTTGTTGGGGTTAATGTAGAATATGAAATCATCCATAAAACCCAGCTTGCTAAAATGTAACACAGAGGCCGCTGGGGGTGATGGAAGGTTTTGGAGAAGGCCATAGGCTTTTGGAAGGCCAAGGCCTGCGTGACCACTCTACTGTAGGAATGCCACAGGGAGTCACCTTCCCTGGAGTTTTCTCAGCACAAACAGCTATCCTGTGATCTAAGAGATGGACACATTGTCCCCTAGGCTATGTTTAGCAGAACACGTAGAACAAGGTGACAGCATGTCACATCTTTCCCGTAATCACTCTTCTGTAAGACCTCTTGCCACACATCACTTGAGAAACAGAGTAATAAAGATTTATGATTATCCTGAAGCAGAAATAAAGGTGAGAGCATAGAAGAGCAAAGGGTTTTCATCTCTGAGCATTGACCCCCTTGCCTTCTCCTCTCTTTCACAGCAAAGTGATCTTTCATTCATCAGTAAAGGGATTGCTGGCCATTCCAGCACTCCTTCAATAAATAACATTATGGACAGGATTGACAGACCTAGCATACATTGTGGAAAAATATTTACTGAGGCTAACAATTTTTCATTGAAAACACAAGAGATCTCTGCAGAGTAAGGGGCATAAAATAATAATTTCCAGTAGATCTCTATGGACAAATATTATACACAAAATATTACTTATGGAAGAGAGAATAAAAAGGCTAAGGGAAATATGAAGCAATGCTCCAAAATAATAAATAATAAGAGTAAAGCAAATTAATTGTTCAAGTACTGGTAGGAATGTTGGTGGAAACCCTGCATATTGTTGGTTAGAATGTAATGTATGCAGAGCCATTCTACAGAGTGAGTATCTATTAGTATTTGGTCATATCAAATATTTTTATAGTTTGTGAGCTAATAATGCTAATATCAGTTTGTATCTCTAAGAAATCATCTCATTATCTATGAGGAATACACATATTAAAAGGTATTTATCACAGCATTCTTTATGTGGTGAAATGTGGAGTCAGCCATAGCCTGGGTTTCTATAACTGGGTTGGTGGATATGCAAAATGTGGTATGTGCACATCAAAAATTACTATGCAGAAGTAAACAATGTGATAGGAATCCCAGTGGATTTTTAAATGATAGCGCTGAGTAAAAAACAGAGCAATGGCATTATACATTCATATATTTAATATACAAAGTGTTATATACAGATTTATATAAATTAGAAATACATGTGTGCAACACAAATACATTTGATGAGAACACATGCAAGCAAATGTACATCTGAATGTGTGTCTATAAATAAGGAGCTTGTACAAATATAATTTCAGAAAAATGATTAACTCAACATTCTGTACCCAAACAATCCTACTTTCCAACTTGCAGAGCAATTGCTATACATATTTAACACCTAAACCAAAGAGGTTTTTGCATTTGTAGTATTGAGATATCAAACTTATTTAAAGATTTAGGAAAAATGTCTGTTCGTGTCTTCTGCTCATTTCTTAACTGGCTAATAGACACATGAAAGATGCTCAACATCACTTATCATCAGAGAAGTACAAATCAAAAACATGATGAGAAACCATCTCACACCTGTCAGAATGGCTGAAATTAACAACACAGGAGACAACAGATTTTGGCGAGGATGTGGACAAAGAGGAACCCTCTTACACTGTTGGTGGGAAGGCAAACTGGCGCAGCTACTCTGGAAAAAAGTACGGAGGTTCCTCAAGAAGTTAAAAATAGAACTACCCTACAACTCAGCAATTGTACTGCTTGTATTTACCCAAGGGATGCAAAAATACAGGTTCATGGGGCGCCTGGGTGGCGCAGTCATTAAGTGTCTGCCTTCGGCTCAGGGCGTGATCCCGGCGTTCTGGGATCGAGCCCCACATCGGGCTCCTCCACTATGAGCCTGCTTCTTCTTCTCCCACTCCCCCTGCTTGTGTTCCCTCTCTCGCTGGCTGTCTCTCTCTCTCTCTCTGTCAAATAAATAAATAAATAAATCTTTAAAAAAAAAACCACACACATTCAAAGGGGCACCTGCACCATGATGTTTATAGCAGCATTATCCATAATAACCAAACTATGGAGAGAGCCCAAATGTCCATTGACTGAGAATGGATAAAGAAGATGTGGG
>NC_048218.1:98352053-98376412 GCF_002007445.2 Ailuropoda melanoleuca
ATAAGATGAGTAATTTCAGCAGAGATATGGAATTGTTAAAGAGAAACAGTAACAGATAAGGACTGCTTTTAATGAGCTCATCAGTAGACAATACAGCATAATACAACATAAAAATCATCAACATGAACAAAAATAAGTGGAAATCACCAATTTGAAACACAAGGGGATAAAAAGGTTAATCAAAATCATCCGAAGTCTGTGAAACACCACATTTTAATTTTTATATAATTGAAATCCCAGAAGGGTAATAAATATTTTAAAAAGGCAAGAAATATTGAAGGATGGCTAAGAATTTTCCCAACTAACGATAGACACTATAGTTTTAAGGAACTCTAAGAACACCAAGCAGGATGAGTACAAAACAACCAAACAAAAGAAATCTCATGCCTAAACATATCCTATTTAAACTCCAGCAAACCAAAATACTAAAGGCAGGCAGATTTTTTTAAGAGGTAATTTCATAGAGAGGAACAAACTTAAATAATTACAACTAACTTCTTTCCAGAAACTATGCAAACTGCAATACAGTGAAAGGATCCTTTAAAATGCTGAAAGAAAAATGTCATCAACCAAGTATTCCCTATTGCTGGCAACAGGATTTTAAAAATGAAGAAGTGATAAAGGCTTTTTTCTCCCCTGGGTAAAAATTGAGAGATTCCATTGCTTGTTGACCTAAACCAAATATTAAAGGAAGTTCTTCAGGCAACAGTAATATGACGTTAGATAGAAACTTAACACTACACAAAAAAATGAGTACTGAAAAAAAATTAAAAAGGAAATAAAGCTTATTTTTATTTTTAATATACTAAGGAGATATTTGCGATGTTGTGCCCTGCAAAAGACTGCACAAAGAAATCTACGAAGGCTAAAGGAAGGCTAATCTTTCTGTCAGGCAAATAGTCCTCACTCTTACGTCTGCCCCCTTGATAACAGAAGAGACCAAGGTTTTGGAAAGTTTCAAATACAACATTAGAAACTGAGTGATTAGCTCTATGAATCAGAAAGGGATATCAGGAGAAATTTATTTTCAAATTACATAATTAAAATTGCTGGCACTTTCAAGATGGCCACTTAAAGATGCTAGAGGAATCCGAAAGGAAGCTTAAAAGAATATTCTATGATTATTTCATATTAGAACAAATTGGCCACTCACTCCACCCAACCGACATTGTACACGAACCTTAACTAAAATTGTTAAGTTTTTGGTACTCATCTCCTGCTAATTTTGGTAATATTATAAAGTTGCAACTTGGACAAGTCCCTAACCTCATATTTCCTTTTAATATCTCCTCAGGGTTACATGTAACTACACCACTATATCCTCACGAATGTTGCCTAATTCACAGGGTGTGTTGAAGCTTTTCCTTCAAGAGTTTTGGCTGTGACAGTCCTGAGGAATTCCAATTTATTTCTGCAGCTACAGAAGCACTCATTTTCATGCAGCTGTCATTAAACAATGTTATAAATACTTGCCAGTAAGGGAGATGGTCCACTGTCTGTATCACTCCAATATTACAGATAGGAAGAATAAATGAATGGAATTCTTAAAGTTAGCAAACCCCTCAGAGATCTTCAAAGTCCTATGGCCTAAGATATTTTCATTGACCTTAGTAACAATGAATTTAACTCATTTAGGGGGACATCACCTCTCTTTAGAAATAGGCCACACCATGCATCAGTAAATATCAACTCTATTTATAGATTCTATCCTGTTTTAACAAGAGATGGCCAAATCCCCCAAGAGATTCATACAAATCCACTCAGTGTGAATGGGCAGCCTTTCTTCAACATTCTGCTAACGACCACTTGTCAAGACCTAAAACCTGAATAATTAGTCTGTTGGAAGAGAGGTCAGACGTGCAGCCCTTAAACTCTAGATAGGTTGGGCCTTACTGGATAATGACAATAATCAGCAATTAGACGTAAACATTTCCCCGAGACAGTAAACAGGTGCCCCTAAATTTTCAAACTCTTATAAACAACAATAGATGTTTTAGTCAGTTATATTGTATTCTCTCCCCCACATTCTTCAAGCAAAATGGTTTATACCCACATCATCATTCTTCACATTTTTTAAATAAAAACATTCTATTTAGGATTTATTTTTTATATTTTGATTTTTAAAAATATTTCCCATTAATGTGCTTTCCAACTGTTAGAGATTTGACAGATGAAGGTTTATATCCTGTCAGGGATAATCTCTCTGTGACATAGTAACCAGACAGTATTTGGTAGAAACATCTATTAAATTGAAATTCTTCACACAGGGTGCCTGAGTGGCTAAGTTGGTTAAGTGTCTGCCTTCAGCTAAGGTCATGATCCAGGGTCCTGGGATCGAACCCAACTTGGGGTTCCCTCCTGTGCTCTAATCTTAATAAATAAATAAGAAATTTAAAAAAAAAATCTTCACACAGTCAGAAATTAGATATAGAGATCTTTCCTTTGCTGGATCTTCTGGTACTGAAATATACGTGGTCATTTTCCACTTGAAAAGTGACCCATTAATTACTAATTAACTTTGGATGCTAGAGGCCTTAGAATCAATTATTATTGCTTTAAAAAATGTAGGAAATTGACCTTAGGTTAAAAATGTATGGAGAAGTAAAGGCCTCTGATGAGTAATAGTATTGCTGTCCTCCTGTGGGAGTACAAAATAGTATTCCCTCATCATCTGTTTGAATACAATAAAGGCTATTTAAGTATTATGCCACCAGCTCCCTCTTATCCTCCTTCCACTCAAATAACCAACAGAGTGCGTTAAATCAAGTCTTGTTTGGTGAACACACCTAATCAATACTTACAAATTCTGGGACTGTTCCCAATTATTACAGCAATCAAGCAGGCACATGTCTCTAAAATACTTGAGAGGAGGCAAGGAGATATAAAAAGGCTTAAATATATGGGAAAATTAAGGCCTTGAATAGAATTATCGCTTAAATTAGGTTTTATATGACCAGGCAGGGTGCCTTTGTGACAATTTAAGGTTAAAAACAAAACTTCTTCCATTGGTAGAGAGTGCCACTCTTCCCCCATCCAGTGAGTCCTCTAACCATGTTAAATAAACACGCTTTCTTGACTTTTATTGTGCCTGTCAGCCAAGCCAAGGTCACTTTTGTGACAGCACTATATGCAAAATGAAAACCAATATAATATTGAGCCACTAAGTCAAAGAAATACCTAAGTGTAGTCATTCCTATACTTTATAATGCAAATATTTATTCAGTGTTCTTTCCAGATGTATCTTATGGATTTATGTAATTTAAACTATAGTTTCAGCTATTCTTTAAGCATGCTACATATTGTTCTTCTGAACAATTAAAAGTTACTAAATTCTTATTTATATATTAATAAAGAATTACCAGAACACTTCATTTTATAAATGTAGATTTTTCAATTTCTTACAAAAACAGAATAAAAATAACTATATTGTGTGGTTTCCTTTAAACTATATTTTCAGTTTTTTAAAGATGAACATCTATGTTGACTTCTAAAAATAACTCTACTCATATGGGTAGGGAAGGTAAAGAGTACACACTATAAATTAACCAAACTGGTAATGCAGGAAACTTCTAGTACCATGCCTACATGCTCATAGACCACAGGCCAAAAAAAACAAAAAAAAAAAAAAAAAGAGGATCTTTGTAAATTAACCAAACCAGAAGCTATATTGCAATTTTGTCGTATGTCCATTCCACAGGATTAATTCCAAATAATGTTACAAAAAAAAAAAATTAATGTTACCATTTGGTTTCCAAACTCTTTAAAGTATATTAGCTAACATCATATTCTTAGTTTGGGCATGGTCTAGAATTGTACCAAGGATTAGAAATATAATGAGCTACAAATGTCATTTAAAACTTTCTGTTAAGGGGCACCTGGGTGTCTCAGTTATGCATCTGCCTTTGGCTCAGGTCATGATCCCAGGGTCCTGGGATTGAGCCTTGCATTAGGCTCCCTGCTAAGTAGGGAGCCTGCTCCTCTCTCTCCCTTTGCCTGCTTCCCTGCTTATGTTCTTGTGTTTGCACTCTCTTGCTCTCTCCCTCTCTCCAAATAAAAAAAACTTTGTTAACTACATTAAAAGTAGAAACAGGCAAAATTAATTTAATGATACATTTGGTTTAATCCAATATATCTAAATATGTGTATTTCAATATGTTATCAGTATAAAAATGAGATATTTTATATCCTTTCCTTTATAGTATGCCATGGCAAACTACATATATATATCACATCTCAATTGACATGCTAAATTTGATTTGTAGATATATTTCATGAAATTTATAGTTATAAAAATAGATTCATATACTGAAATTGTTCCAAAAATACTTTTAATGTCTGATTCAAGTGCCAAAACATATTTCACTTAGCTTTCATACCCAGTGATGAAACTGGCTTATTCTTTTTGGGAGAATGGATTTGACTTCGAAGGAAAAACATCCATATTGAAACTACAGCTCTCTGACACTCTTGCGTCAACTTAGTATTACTAACATTCAATGCAAAGCATTATTAACATTAAATGTATAAATTGAATCACAATCCTAAATATATCAACATAAAAATTAACATGATGTTGCAAATTACAATTTTATAATTGTACCAACAATTAAAATTAAAATCTGCATATTAATCTGTTCAAAAAGTGGATAAATCTGTTTCATGGATTTACTTTATGAAAAGTTTAATTTTCAACATAAGTTATCATGTTATCTATCTAGGTCTCACACAGGCCTCTCCTCTCTTAGGAGCTCATTTGTATGCAATCTAATATTGGTGAGGAAACAAACCACACTGACATTTTTGTCTTGATTGTTGAGTATTTGGCAAGCATTCCTTTTGTTCTAAGAAAATCTTGAATTGGAGTTAACAGAACAAGCAAATCTTTATAAAACTCTTCCACAACTCAACCAATGAGCACTGACAAAGAACACAAGATCATTAAATTCATTGTCTTCTATTTCTCTAAACAGTTCCATAAGCTGGTGATGATTCATAACATTTGCATATACAGACAGAAAGATTTTAACAACTATATCCATGATACTTTTCTCTAAGCATCTGCTTCAGAAAATCTAGCAAAAATATATTCAGTATGTATCATACAGTGAAATAAAACTAGAAGGGGAACATTAGTCTCTTGTTTTGAAATTCCAATAAATCCTAATTTTGGTCTAACAAAAAGAGTACCATCTGTCATGATAGAAGCTAATTTTGTTTTATTTAGATGAATTCTTTCTTGACAGATAAAATGTACAAAAATTATTATATCACAAAATTTATATTTCATGCTGCAAATTTACAATATTTCTTCATAAATATGGAATTTATGAGGCAATTCAAGATATTAATTGGGAAGTATCTCTTATTGCATACTTAATCTAAAGCTAGAAAGGAACTTGCAATTTTTTTGAATTTTGAACCAACTGATATTTGCTATTCGAAAAATCTTGTATTCTGCAATTAGTAGCTAATTGAAGATCTTTAACATTTGTGAAACATCTTTTTTAGTCTGTTCCTCATTTCTAACAAAATTTTAATAATTTTTTCGCTGTTTCTCCATCAAAAAATGGATTTTTGTGTACAAATAAAAGTTGGTCAAAATTACAAGCTCAGATCTTAAGATTGGTTTAAAAATTTTTATTTTAGGCAAGAAATTTCATTGGTTTTTGATTAGTGAGAGAAAAACATCAATTCATTATGTAGCCATTGAAAATATTTCTTTTGTCCATTTTATTACTTTAGAATTTTTACATAACAACATATCGCTCTTCTCTGATGCAACAAATTTGCAATACACTTTCAGTTTTTCTTTACTGTTCTCATTACAGTATTTGTTTCTGCATCTTCTCTAAATTCTGGATTAGTTGTTTGCTTTCATGTTTAATTTTTAAAGAATCTATACTTATTTCTTTACCTAAAAAATCTAATTACATTAAAGGTATTATAATTTGCATAGGCATTAGTATTAATGCAATCTTCATAGGGCATTCGAATGAACATGTTATATTTGTACAGAGGAAGAGCTACTCCAACTGAATCAATCCATTGACTACAGCTAGATCAATGAGGTGTTTGTAACACTGGAAATGAGGTCTACTCCCAACACTTGCACTGCAACACAGTAATATAGCTCGGGCAAATCAGCAGTTGAAATTAAATGAAGTCCCACCAAAAGAATAGAGTTTAACAGAAAACTATTTCACACTGTCTTCACAAACAGTCACAAGAAAAACATTCCATAATGCTAAAGTAAAATTTAACATTCAGTTCCTCTGTAGTCTAGCCATATTTCAAGTATTCTGTGCTGACCTGTGTGTTAAACCCCTCCACATTCCATACTCAAATACAGAAATTCAATCGACAAGGAAGATTTCTGATGTGATCTCTGACCCAAGACATTAATATAGTTCGTTAACTAAAAGTGTGATGAGTTATCATTAACTACCAGAGATAATATAAAGATAGAATAGATAAGACAGATTAAAAGGGTGGCTAGAACACGAGTTTCCTAAAAAAGTGAATCCAAGAGACAAAAGAAAATGCACTATGGCATTTAACAGAAAACAAATGTACTAAATTTCCTTTAGACTATGCTAGGACTTGTTTTTATATCCCATTTACATACCTCCTATACACTCAACTTATTTTCAACCTTTTATTTTTAACTATTTCCGACCCGCAGAGAAGTTGCCAAAACAGCACTATGCCTACTTACTTTTTCCCAAATGCCTCAATGTTAACATTTTACATTTCCCCTTTAGGTCTTTACTTAAATTCCAGTTAGTTAACATACAGTGTAATATTAGTTTCAGGTGTACAATATAGTGATTCAACACTTCCCCAGAACACCCAGTGCTCCTCACAATAAGTGCCCTCCTTAATCCCCATCACCTATTTTACCCATCCTCCCATCTACCTCCCCTCTGGTAACCATTACTTTGTTTTCTATAGTTAGGAGTCTGTTTCTTGGTTTGCCAGTCTCTTTTTCCCTATGCTTACCTGTTTTGTTTCTGAAATTCTACATGACTGAAATCATATGGTATTTGTCTTTCTCTGACTTATATCATTTAGCATAATACTTTCTAGCTCCATCTACATCATTGCAAATGGCAAGATTTCATTCTTTTTATGGCTGAGTAATATTCCATTTGTGTGTGTATGTGTGTGTGTCTGTATGGATGTACACACACACATACACACACTCATACACCTTCTTTATCCATTCATCCATTGATGGACACTCAGGCTGTTTCCATAGTTTGGCTACTGTAGTTAATGCTGCTATAAACATCAGGGCACACGTATCCCTCTGAATTAGCAATTTTGTATTCTTTGGGTAGATACCTAGTAGTGGGATTGCTGGATCATAGGGTTATTACTACTTTTAACTTCTTGAGGAAACTCCATACTGTTTTCTAGAGTGGCCATACCAGTTTGCAGTCCCACCAACTGTGCAAGAGGGTTCCTCTTTCTCCACATCCCCACCAACACCGTTTGTTTCTTGTGTCATTGATTTTAGCCACTCTGACAGGTAAGAAGTGATATCTCCTTATGGTTTTGATTTGTACTTTCCTAATGATGAGTGATGTTGAACATCTCTTCATGTGCCTGTTGGCCATCTGTAGGTCTTTCAAGAAATGTCTACTCATGTCTTCTACCCATTTAATTGGATTATTCATGTTTTGAGTGCTGAGTTTTATAAGTTCTTTATATATTTTGAATACTAACCCTTTATCAGATATGTCATTCACAAATATCTTCTCCCAGTCCATAGGTTGCCTTTTAAGTTTTGTTGCTTGTGTCCTTTGCTGTGCAGAAGCTTTTTATTTTGATGAAGTCCCAATAGTTTATTTTTTGGTTTTGTTTTCCTTGCCACAGGAGACATATCTAGAAAGAAGTTGTTACAACCAATGTCAAAGAGGTTGCTGCCTGTGTTCTCCTCTAGGATTTTTATGGCTTCATACCTCACATTTAAGTCTTTAATCCATTTTGAATTTTTGCAGCAAACCAAATCCAACAATATATCAAAAGGATCATTCACCATGATCAAGTGGGATTTATTCCTGGGCAGCCAAGGTGGTTCAATATTCACAAAGCAATGTGATACACCACATTAGTGAAAAAAAGGATAAGACAACATCCATTCTTGATAAAAACCCTCAACAAAGTAGGTTTAGAGGGACCATACCTCATCATCATAAAGGCCATATGTGAAAAACCCACAGCTAGTATCATCCTCATTGGGGAAAACCAGAAACTTTTCTCTAGAGTCAGGAAACAAGACAAGGATGTCCACTCTCACCACTGTTATTTAACACAGTGGTGGAGGCCTTAGTCACAGCAAACAGACAACACAAAGAAATAGATGGCATCCAAATAAGCAAGAAAGATGTCAAACATTCGCTATTTGCAGAGGACATGATATTTTATTCAGAAAACCCTAACAGCTCCACCAAAAAATTTCTAGAACTGATACATGATTTCAGTAAAGTCACAGGATAAAAAATTAATGTACAGAAATCTGTTACATTTCCATACACCAATAATGAAGCACCAGAAAGATAAATTAAGGAATTGATCCCACTTACAATTGCACCAAAAACCATAAGATACCTAGGAATAAACCTAGCCAAAGAGGTGAAAGAAATGTACAATGAAAACCATAAAACACTGCTGAAAGAAATTGAAGATGATTCAAAGAAATGGAAAGATATTCCATGCTCATGGGTTGGAAGAACAAATATTGTTAAAATGTCTATAATCCCAAAGCAATCTACACATTACAAGCAATCCCAATCAAAATACGTGCAGCAGTTTACAAAGGCTAGAACAAACAATCCTACAATTTGTATGCAACTACGAAAGACCCAAATAGCCAAAGCAGCCTTGAAAAAGAAGAGCAAAGCTGGAGGCATCACAATTCCAGACCACAAGTTATATCGCAAACCTGTACTGATGAAAACCGTATGGTACTGGCAAAAAAACAGACACATAGATCAATGAAACAGAATAAAAATCCCAGAAATAAACCCACAACTATATGGTCAGTCTTCAATAAAGCAGAAAAGAATATCCAATGACAAAAAGACAGTCTCTTCAACAAATGGTGTTAGTAAAACTGGACAGCAACACGCAGAAGAATGAAACTGGACTAATTTCTTATACAACTATAATGAGTGATAACCTCACACTTGAGGATTGCATTATCAAAAACAAACAAAAACAAAAACTCAGGAAATAACAAGTGTAGGAAAGGATATGGAGCAACTGGAACCCTTGTACACGGTTGGTGGAAATGAAAAATGGTGCAGGTTCTTATGGAAAAAACAGAGGTTACTCAAAATATTAAAATAGAGCTACTATATAATTTAGGAAACTTACTTCTGAGTATTTATCTAAAAGAATTGAAATCAGAATCTCAAAGAGATGGTTCCTCTTCCATTTTCACTGTAGCATAATTTACAATACCTAAAAGGCAAAAACAATCTAAATATTCATCTACAGATGAATGGATAAAGAAAAATGTCACACGTATACACAACAGGATATTATTCAACTTTAAGAAAGGAAATCCAGTCAGATACTACGACATAAATGAAGCTTGAGGACATTACATTAAGGGAAATAAGACAATCACAGAAGGAAAAATACTGCATAATTCCACTTATATGAGGTACATAAAGTCGTCAAATGCCTAGAAACAGTGTAGAATCGTGTTTACCAGTGGCTTAGAGGAAGAGAAAACAGAGTTGCCATACAATGGGTATAGAATTTTAGGCAAAATTTAAAAAGTTCTGAAAATCTGTTGTACAACAGTGCACATATAGTTAACAAATTAAGTGTACAGCACAGTATTAGTTAACAGGATAGATCTCATTTTAATGTATTTTATACAATAAAAAATTATGTCAGCAACCCTAACCCTAACTCATTTTTTCAAATAATTTGAATTGTTATGAATATTCATGAGCACCTATTGTGAATCCTCCATTACAGCTGAATCAAACAGACAAAATTCTCTGCTTTCATTGTAGAGAATATTTCAATAAATATCCATAAGGCAAGCCTCCTTGACCATATGTGAGAGTTTTTCCTTAATGGAGGAAAACAAGAAAAAAAAAAAAAAACCACTACTGGTTTTAAATATTGGGGATTTCAGAGTCAATTTACCTTGTTAATCAGTTCTGTCTACTATAATTTTACAATGTGCATAAGCTATTTTAACTTTTACTGATAATATTTTTGATAATACTTAAATATCACAATTTTAGATAACAGAATATCTTCGTAATTCACTGTGATAAAGGTTAAAGAATGTAGTTGACTCCATACTAAATTCCTTTCTAAAAAGACCTTTTAGTGTTATAGGAGGATGTGCTCCTTACTTCCTCCTATAGTTTTTTTTTTTCCACTTTCTTCAAAAATATCCATGAGTAAAAACAAAGTATCTTTCTCAAGGTACTAAGTAGCTAAATTCTCTTAAGAGGAAATAGATATATATGCTTACACTCTATAAAAGGAGATTTGTACAAAATATATTTATATCAAACTACTATTGTAGATTATGATTCTAATTATTATAATATCCTTTTGGTGTTAGTTTATATAATTACACACAACATGTATTTTGAAGGACCAAAGACAAATTGGCATTGATTACATCTTCAGCTGGTAGAGTTTTTTAGATATAAAATTTCTACATGGTTTTATAAATCTTAATTATTTCATTGTACTCTGTGAATATCTCTGATAGTTTTATTTATTTTTTCAGTAAATAAAACAAGCCATGATTTAAAGTAATGCATACCAACACAAAACATCATGGATGCTATATTATTGAAGAATACATTATTTACTACTGCCACCTGGCTCAGAGTGCAGCTTTGCTCAAAATGTGTTGAGAAAAAACAAACTTATTAGCAATTAAACTTTGTTTTAAATGTATGGACAAAAGTGGGTGTAATAGTTTTTCAACATAGTGGACTTGGTTAAACTGTTCCTATTTTAATTACTGGGTTAGTTTGGGTTCTCTATATCCATATCATCCGTATTTATCATGCTTGATTTATCACTATGAATTGGCTTCCATAGTTACTAAGACTGAAGTGCACAATCTGCACTTGGCAAGCTGGAGACCCAAGAGAGACTTTGGCATAGCTTTAGGCTAAAATCGAGATCTGGGACCCAGGAGTGCCAATGATGTAACTACCAGTCTGAGGGCAGGAGAAGATTGATGTTCCAGCTCAATCAGTCAGCAAGTGAAGTTCCCTCTTTCTCAGAATTTTTATTCTATTTACTTCTTAATTGAATGAGTTCCACTCACCACTAAGAGGGCAATGTGCTTCACTCAGTCTACCTATTCAAACATTCATCTTATCCAGAAACATCCTCAGACACACCCAGAACAATGTTTGAACAAATATCTAGGAACGCCATGGCCCAATCAAGTTGACAAAACTGACCACCACAGGATCATCTCTTGCCAACTTGGTATACATGTGTATATATACACTGGTTTATATGCAGGTACATGTACATGCACACACACACTTAGACCATGCTTTCTCTCCAAATAAAAATATCAGTCATAATTATGCCTAACATGATACACCTATGTTGCATACCACCAACAATGCAATAACCCCTCCTACAGAAGTGAGGATAAAGTCCTTTACTGAAGTTTATTCTTTTCCTTGATATCCCATAACTTAAATATTATGGTATTACTATCTAGCTGGCACTGTGAGTCCTCAAAAGGCCATTCTACTGTTCTATCAAGCAGCTGCTTCAGGACGGTTGGAAACAGTAAAATAATAAATTCCATGAGCATGAGCCCACTACCATCCTTCTTTAGCTGTGGTTTCTCTCTCTAAACAGAAGCAATCCTGTGGAATACCATGATGGTGAATAAAGCATTCAGCAAATCTATGCCTGGTACTTTTGGCAGAAACATTGTATGCAAGGCAAATTCTTATCCAGTGTTAGCATTCATTCTTGTAAGAACAAAATGTTGCCCTTTCATGTTGGAAGTAGTCCAATGTAACCAATCTTTACCCAATAGCCACATAAATAACCCTGGGGAATGGTGCCATATTGGGGACTCAGTGTTCTCTTCTAGTAGATTGGGCATTCAGGATAGCCACAGCTAGGTCAAACCTGATGAGTGGAAGTCTATGTTGCTGAGTCCGTGCATATCTCCCACCACTGTCACCATAGCTACTTTATTCATGAGTCCCTTGGGTGAGGACTGACTGAGAAAGAGGCTGACTGGTATCCACAGAGCAAGTCACGTTATCCATCTGATTATTAATAGTGAGCTTTGGTAAGCATTCACATGGAATAAAAATTATCTTCAGGTTTTTTGCCCGTTCACTGAGGTCTACCCATATGTTTCTTCTCCAAATTTCCTCATCACAAACTTATCAATCGTGTTCTTGCCAAGTTACTCTGAATTGGTATATAATCATGTCTGGCCATTTCCTCTTCTAAATAAAATGAACAACCAGGTACAATGCTTGCAGTTCGGCCCACAAAGGGGATTTCCCTTCCCCCTTGTCCTTTAGGTAGTACCAGAAAAGGGGTGTAGTCATCCACTTTTGGATAGTGTCTGCATATCCTGCACAACCATCTATAAATGAGGCCTGGTCTTTGCCTCCTCTGCCATCTGATCATGGGGAGCTCCCAAAGCGCCCATGGGTACCATGGGGACAACAGAATTTGAGCCACTTCTTCACTTAACTTGCCTAGGCCTTCAGGGTCTACTGAGGCCTCGTCAAGTATAACTGCTTCCATTTGATGATGAAATGCTTCTGTGCATGTTGAAGTTTATGGTCTGTGGGTCAGTTAACACCCAATTCTTGATGAGATGCTCAAGTCTCATGGTAAATTGGTGGTCCAATCATTAAGCATTTTCCTTAGGCCCAGCAGCAAGCCAAGACTTGTTTTTCAAAAGGAGAGTGGTTACCAAAAGAAGGACATCAGAGCTTTGCTCCAAAATTCAACTGTGGGGACCCACCAAGGCTCCAAACATCATCCCCATGTTCCATGTCAAGGATCGTTAGATGTGCTGGTTCATATGACCCAAGTGGGAGAGCAACTTGTACAACAGTCTGGACCTAGTGCAGGGCTTTCTCTTGCTCTGGGCCTCACTCAAAATAGCAGCTCTGAGACCTCTCAGTAATGAACTGGAGCAATACATCCAAAGGAGGAATATGTTGCCTCTGAAATTGAAAGGAATATGCTGCCCCTCAAAAACAAATAAAAATAAATAAAATTTAAAGGGGCCACCTAGACACTGTGCCTCTTTTTTGGTCCCTGAATTTGTCAGATTTCCCGCCCGTGGAATACAGACGTCTGACCGACAAGCCTAGAGTAGTTGCTACTTCTCATTCCCTGTGGTTAATCAGCATAATGCTCTCAATGTAATGAAACCATGCGAAAGAGCGAGCGTAAGGGAAAGGCCCTCAAGATCCTGGCAAACTAAATTGACCTGGAATACCGATACACTCCTGCAGTAAGTCAGTGAAGGTGTATTGCTGGTCTTGCCAGCTTAGTGTAAACTGCTTCTGATGGGCTTTATGGACACAGAGGATAAAAAGCATTGACCAGATTAATATCATAGGTACCATAGAATGTGTTAATTTGCTCAAGCAATGGAGTTGCAGCAGGAACTCAAGTCACCACCTGGCTAATCTTACAATAAGCTACTGTCATTCTCCAACATCCATCCGTCTTCTACACAGGTAAAATAAGCACCTTGAATGGGAGTGAAGTAGGAATCAGCACCCCTGTATCCTTCAAATCCTTGATGGTGACACTGATCTCCGCAATATCTCCAGGAATGAGGTATTGCTGCTTTAACAGTGGACATCCTATGAGACTGGGAGTTTGCATTGTAATTTAGCCAGTCACAGGATGAGATTCTGTGTTTGATTCTCAACAATCTCTGCCCTGTGGCTACAAGAGATCAGGGTCTCCTTCAGAGAACACATAAAAGCTTTCAGGTCATTTAGGTGGTGCTTGAGCTGGGAATTCAAATATTTTTTTAATATATATATATAAATTGATACACATACTTATGGAAGCTGAAAAGGCCCGGTATCTGTGGTTGTCAGGCTGGAGACCCAGGAGAGCTGATGGTCTAAATTCCAATCCAAGGGCAAGTGAAGGCTAACTTTCAAGGTCAATCAGTCAGGCAGGTGAAATTCTCTCTTCTTCAGCCCTTTGGTCTATTCAGGTTTTTAAGTCATTAAATGAGGCCGGTGCTCCACTGGAAAGAATCTTTTTTATTCGGCATACCTATTCAATGTTAGTCTATCCCGAAACACCTTACAGATACACTCAGAATAATGTTTGACTGTGTACTCCATGGCCATCAAGTGATACTTAAAATTAAGCATCACCATTACTAGTCTAAATGGCAAAGGTTGCCTGAAAAATGACCCAAAACCACCAAAATGAGTGTACCAAATATCCCCAAGAGAAGATCAGCAATGACTAAACATTTACTTAAATGTTTGACTACAACTAATGAATATTTTATGATAAAAATTCTGAACAATGTCTATAATGAAAAGTTAGGCCAGTATAAGATTCCATAATTAGGCTGATTATATTGCCTCTCCTGTGTTTAAATTCATAAATATCTGATTTGTTGTTTCCTTTGAGTATATTTAACTCCATGTGACATTTTATTAAAACGCATCCAACATAGGCATTCCATAGGATCATTTAAGTTTCTTTTACTTTTTCTGTACCTTAATAAACTGCAATGTCACTTTAAATCTAAATGGTAATCAAAACACTAAAATGATGTGACTTAGATATCTTTTTAAATGAATTAGTTGATATTGAAAAGTGAATACCATAACTGATGAAAGACTAAGCAAATATAAAACATTAAATGATTTGAAAACAAAAAGATACCCAAATCTGATAAAAAGTATTGTTTACAAATATAAATGTTGCACTATGAAATATTTTCATGTGTAATAGCACTTCACAAAAAATTACTTTGCAAATAAGTTCTTTAATTTTACTAAGAATTCCCTTTTCTATTGTCAGTATAAAATGATTTGAGGAGTATTATGAAACCAAAAGGAAAAGCAAAAAATAAACAGAAGGTTAGACTTGCAGGTATAACTGTTCTTAAATTAATAGTTAAAAGTTTAGAGCACATGGATCCTAAAAAGGGTCTCTGTGTTCCTTTAATTTTTGTATTTGCTTCAGGCTTTGCCCACTTTACTTCATATTTGCACTAGTATGGTCGCTTTCACGTGTTTGCTATAACCCTTACCACCTGCAACCCCAAAGTGGACAGAAGTTCCTTTTCACTGACAAGAAACAATATTATTTGTTCAAGAGGCCATCCCATTTTTTTTCTGAACATAGAAGACAATATTACCCTGCATCCTTGTATCTGGATAGGACATGTAAGTAATTGCAGCCAATATATTACAGGAGGAATACAACATACAAGGATGCATGTCTTTCCAGAGCTGGTACTTGATGGAAAACAAAACAAAACTCCGTAACACAATCTTCACTCTTCTTCTTCCAGAGTGACTCACATGTCGAGGGGCACAATCCCCAAATCAAGGAATTTTAGATTCCTAGGTCACTCCATGGAAAAGAGGCATCTCAACCAGGAAAGTCTACAGTGGAATTTGTATAAGTGAGAAAGCTTTTTCTTAATTCACTGAGATTTTGGAATTGTTGTAACTTAATATATTTCACTTATAAAGCTAAGCTAGTTTGAATATTTTAAAAAATACTAAAACCTAAGTGGGGTTAAAGAGTTTAGGTGAATATTGACACACTGTCTCATTTAAAACACTGAAATTTCTGCTGCTGGCCTCATATGTCATATTCAGAAACTAGTCTAAGAAGTCTCCATTATTGTGAAAACAAAAGCAAAAACAGAAAGGTTGGAACATTTTCACATGCAAATATCTCTTTAGTTCCTGATAATGGAATTGCTTTCAGGAGCTATAAAACAACTTCTAACAAATACTCAGAACTTCCTTCTATGTATATACTGATGCCATATAGGTAAAGAGATACTGAGTTAGTCTATTGCTTATCGTGTTGGCTCCCCCTTCTCCATTTTCATTTCTGATCTCTTCCCAGATAGGTGAAACCATACATTTCACTCTTTTAGACAAGACCATTAACTTCATCCTTAGAAGCGTGAATAGAATAACATCTTGCTAATATCATGCATGTTCCAAGGGTTATACATATACTAAAATGAGTCATTCAATCACAAATCATCCTCTAAGGTAATTCCAAATCTTATAAGAACATCCAACACAATTCTCTAGTAGTAGTTAGCAGGAAAAGTCGAGTAACTTTGTGTCTTGTGTACCTTACCCAATGAGATATTTTGGTAAGTCAGAGTCTAGAACATAAAATCTCAAAAGGCTGATAAAAAGATTAACATACACTACTGAATTTGTAAAATATTTTTTGTGTTCTATAGAACAACTTCAATAGTGAGAGATGTATAATATTTCAACCACGATATTACAATTAATGCAATGTTATTAATGGTTCTCTCTTTCGATTTTAAAGGTAACAAAAGTGCCCTTTAAACTAATTTGTGCATTTAAACCTCAAATACTGGAAAGTATTTCTTTAGTCAAAAAACCCAGAAGTTCAGATTCTTATAATATTGTCGTATGCATATATGCTCTCGATAGAATAAATTATTTTTGCAGCTTGCATGTACAAAAGAGGCAAATAGAAGCCGATCAGTGATAAAACATCAACATAATTTACACAGAGATAGTGGAGATATTCTTTTTATAGTTATGTTCAGTGTAATTTTATTTTTATTATTTTGCTAAAAATAAATCACTCATTTCTTTTCACTTTCTGTTTTTCCTAAGCGCTCCTTGGAAGTAATCCTCTAAATTCTCATGTATGAGTTTCAGTTGGAAGATAAATTGATTCAGAAGGGTGATAAATATGGAAATGTTATTTCAATAAAAATTGTACACCTAAAATATTTTTAATAATTTATCTGTTTGCTGAATGCTCAGGTTCTGTTTAGTAGCATCTCTAGTCTAAAGAATTTAATGACTTTCTGCTGCTTTTCCATAATCCAAGAAGTCTGAAAAAGGCTTCTACCAATGCAATATAGAGAAAGTGAGCTAAAGATAACTAGGTACCAGAAGAAGTAAAATAATTGTGTTCCATTTTTCCTCATGCATAACTTTTTTAGGGGAGAGCCCCAGTAAATTTTGAAAAACTAAAAATAGGACCCATGCCTATATGGTAGTTTAAACATTTTAGCAGCCAATCATCAACTTGTATCTCAAATATTTCCTTTCTCATTCCCAATGTTACCTCCTCTGTCAAGTTTTCATTATCCCTAACCCTGTTTTAGACCCTGGATTTCCTGCAACTAACTAATTTCTGTATTCCAGTCCATCATCTCTAATGCTAGTTTCTGCAGAAAGAATTATTTTCTGAAAAATCCATATAGATGTTATAGCCCAGGTAACTCCAGAGTGCCTACTGAATAATAGAGATATTCTAGTTTTACCTTAAAAAAAAAAAAAGCAACCTTCAGAATATAGCCACCACTCTAACTTCCCAACTTTTCTCCTTACAAACTTGAAGTTTCAGCCAAACAACTTCAAGCACCTGCCTGAATACTCCACATCCCTCAGAAACTCCATGTCTTGTGGTGCCTGGGTGGTTCACGTGGTTAAGTGTCTGCCTCCAGCTCAGGTCATGATCTTAGGGTTCTGGGATTGAGCCCCACATCGAGCTTTCTGCTCAACAGGGAGTGTGCTTCTCCCTCTCCCTGCAGCTCACCCTGCTTGTTGTCTGTCAAATAAATAAAATCTTTAAAAAAGGAAGGAAGGAAGGAAGGAAGGGAAAGGAAAGAAAGAAAGAAACTCCATGTCTTTATACACACTTTTATCTTTTTTTTAAAAGATTTTATTCATTCATCCATTCATTCATTCATTTATAGAGAGAAAGAGCATGTGTGCACGCATGTGAGTTCACGTGAGCAAGGGAAGAGGGAGAGAGAGAATCTCAAAAAGGGCCTGATCCCACAACCCTGAAATCACTACCTGAGCAGAAATCAAGAGGTATACCCTACAGGGACTGAGCCACCCAGGTGGCTCTAACAAGGCATATGAAATTTCAAAATGTAGAAATTTTCTGTCTTTTACAAGTTTTGAGGAAGGATATTAAAAGCATAATAAGGGCGCCTGGGTGTCTCAGTGGGTTAAGCCTCACACTCTTGATTTCAAGATCAGGCCATGACCGCTAGTTCATGAGATCAGCTCCAAGAGCCACTTATCAGGCTCTCGGCTGGTCTTGGAGCCTGCTCAGGATTCTTCCTTTCCCTCTCCCTCTGCCTTCTCCCCATCACCCTGTTCTAAACACACACACACACACACACACACACACCCCAAAACAAAACAAAACAAAACAAAACAAAACAAAACACAATTCATATAAAGAGTCCGGAATAAAACTGCAGAGTACTTCTAAACACTACTCAGAAACTATATTAGAAAAAGCTCTTTAAATTCTGACGTAACAGAATTTCCGGTCCAAAATTCTGTACCCAAACTCCCAGGAAGTGAGAAGATAAGCATATTTTCACATTTGTAGGATTTTGGGATTTCAAAATAATGACTTCCCATGCATCTGCTTTTAGAAAGCTTTGGGAATATGTGCTACATCTAAGCAGGAGGTTAACAGAAGGAAGAAGACTGGATTGTGGAAACAGTGGATCTCACACAAGAGCACAGTGACAGGAAGTCTCAGAGTTGAAGGGTCTTTGCAAACCCTTGACTATGGAACAGGCCTAAAAAATAACCAGTCAAGACTGGACTCCGTCAAAAGCTATAAGAGATTTTTTTTCAAGAAGACGAAATTTTAAAAATACTTGAAGTTACTGAACTTATTGAGTAGAGATCAACATTATTGGAAGAGAGCTGGAAGTTCTACTGGTGAAAAAAACAAAAATGAAGTAAAAGGTAAAAAGATATTATACATGTTAACTAGAGGGAAAATAAAAGTTCTAATAAAAGAAATATTACTAAATATACTGTATGGCTCAGCTCTGAATAGCATTTAAATAGTCATAATATAATAAGTGTGGATTTTAATATACTTTTTAATTTGATTTAATTTGTTTTTATATGATTTTTAATATGTTATTAAAGCACTGGTTTTATTTCAAATATAAGCTTAATAAAATTTTATTACATTTTTTTATGCCATAAAAATATTGACAGGATAGTAGGAAGTGGTTATAAGTGTAGTGAAGAACAGAGTTTGGGGACTGTAAAAGAGCTAAATCCTTACCTTCCAAAATGGAAAGTCACTAAATAATGTCTAAAACAGAAAAGGATATAAACATATATTCAAAAAATAAGGATATAAAAACCATACCTTCAGCTAAAAGAATGGAAAAGATCAGTGGTATGTTCGATACATCAACACTTGGTTTAGGACTTTTCATGGCACCAAGTCAGTAAAATGGGTGTATAACAAAAATTCTTACCCCATTTAGAAAACATCACCACTAAGCAGTTTACGGTAAGGGAAGACAGGTAGAATGTAAAAGTACTATTTGTGAATATTCCTTTTAAAACCTGATGTATCTTTCAAGGACACAACTCTACCATGACATCTGGTACCAGAAGACATTCCGTACCAGAAGACATCTGGCATCCTCTACAACTGTATTATTAAAATGTAGAACTATTTTAAACAATTTTTTCCCAAACAAGAATAAAACATGATAGTAGTCTCAATTCCATGTGAATATTCAAAAACACTTACACAATTCACTTAAAATAAAAATAACACATTAAGCAGAAGACTTATCCCTCCTACATTTTAACCAATTGTTACAAAGTCTTAGGAATATTTATGAATTTTAACTTCAAGATTATAGCACTTTGTTCTCTGAAAGTCCCATGTAAATATGAATTTACTTTCTAGCTATTTAAATGTTAAAGTTTTACTTCTAAAATATTTTCAGAAAACACTACACAGAATAGATTTCTTATGAGTTAGTTTGTCATTTCTTTATGTGCCATTTCTCACAAAATTTTATGTAGAAGGTGTAACACCAAATGTAAAGTTCTCCTAAAAAGTGACTATTTTACTATCTTAACAGGACTGTAAAATAGATGTACTTCAGATTTCTGGCCTGGCACCTAAGGGGTTTCAAATTTGCCACTTTATCCTAACAAGTGAAAAGGTGAGCAGACAAATCAACAAATCTTCCGAGATCCATAAGAAAGGTGAGGTCAGTGGGCAAACTGCTGCACCCAAAACGGATAGCCGGAAAGGTGGCTACAGAGAATCACAATTTACTGGAGGAGAACCCATGAGTAGAAACCTATAGAAACCAGTCCCCACATAGGAAAACCTACAATAATTTCTGGAAACTGAGTGGACAAATCAGTTAAAATATCCAGGGGGACCCAGTCATCAGGGGTCTCCACAATTGAGTTTTATTTTACTTATTTCTAATAAAGAACAATTTGTTCAAAGTAATGGTGACAATATATTTAATCAGGTATGGTTAGGTATAAGGGAAATGGATAACAAAATAAAACAAGGGACAGGAAGAAGGAATCAGGTTTATTTTGTTATTTTAAGATGCTACACTCATGAAGTGGTAGAGAGTTCTCGGACACTTGGATTAGGTATAAATGTGCATTGTAAACTGGGGGAATCATCAAAAGAAGTTAAAAAAAAAGATTGGTGTTCTAATAAAGAGAAAATAAAATGTGAAATTAAGACACAAAAGGTAAAAGACAAAAATAGGAAGAAGCAAGAGCACATAATAGAAAATAGTAACAAATATGGTAAATATTTATTCAACTATATCACTATGAATATTAGCAATCTAAATACACCAATTAAAACACATTGTCAAAGTGAATCAAAAAACATTATATATATATATATATATATATATATATACACACATATATATGTATGTTGTCTACAACATATATATAAACTCACTTTGTAAAGACACATAGATTAAAGTAAATAAATATATACTACTCTAACCATAGCTTCCCAAACCAAAGAAAACAGGCATTGCTGTATTAGTTTCAAACAGAACAGATTTCAGAGCAGGAAAAGTTATCAGGGATAAATAAGGGCATTACATATTGATAAAGGGGTCAATTATCCAAAAAGATTTAACAACACTTAATGTGTATGCACCTAACACCAGAACATCAAAATATGGGAGGCAAAAACTGATGGAAATGCAATATGTAGATGAATCCACTCTAAAAGTTGGAGACTTCAAAATCTCTGTATTACAAATGGACAGATCCAAGAAGCAGGGAAAAAAAAAATCAGAAAACACATAGTTGAACTCAATATCGCGACATCAATCAATGGGACATAATTGGCATCTGCAGACTACTTTATCCAAAAAAAAAAAAAAAGGAAAGAGAAAAGCAGGATACACATTACTTTCAAACTCACATGGAACATTCACAGATAGAACACATTCTGGGCCATAAAACTCACTTTAACAAATTTAGAAGGATAGAAATTATACAGTGTGTACTCAGACAATAAGGGAATCAACCTAGAATTCAGTAACAGAAAGATAGCTAGAAAATTCCAAAATCTGTAGAGATTAAATAATATACTTTCAAATAAAAGATGGTCATAGAAGTGAGAGAAACTAAGAAATATTTAAAACTAAATTAAAATGCAAACCAGGTATTGTATGTATTTGTTGACTCACACTTGAAACTAATGTTGCACTGTATGTTAACTAACTGGAATTTAAATAAAAATTTGAAGAAAAAAAGAGCTTCTAGGGAGGGGGGAAGAAAGAAAATGCAACTTATCAAAATTTGTGGAATATGTGAAAGCAGTGCCTACAGCAAAGTTTATAATGCTGAATGAACCTATTAGAAAATAAATATAAAATTAGTTATCTAAGCTTTTACTTTAGAAAATGAGGAAAAGTAAATTGAATTTAATGTAAGCAGAATAAAAATTAGAATGGATTTAAATGAAATTGGAAACAGGAAATAAGAGAAAGTCAACTGAAACAAAACCTGGTTGTCTGAGATTAATAAAAGTGATAAACCTCTAAACGTCTAGCCAGGCTGACTAAGAAAAGAGAGAAGACACAAAGTAGCATCGAAATGAAGGAGGGGGTATCACCACAGATCTCATGGACATTAAAAGGAAAATGAAAGAATAGTATGAACAACACTATGCCCACAAATTGATAACGTAGATGAAATGGACCAATTCTTTAAAAGACACAAGCTGCCAAAATGTACACAAGGAAAAACAGATGACATGAATAGGCCTAAGTTAATATTAAATTGAAATAATTAACCTTCCAAAATAGAAAATGTCAGCCCAGATGGGTTCCTAGGGGAATTCTACCAAATGTTTAAAGATGAAATCCTATCAACTTTCTACACTTTCAGAAGATAGAAGCTGAGAGAATACTTCCTAATACACTCTATAAGACCAACATTACTGGTCAAAATTATTGCCCAAGATCATAGAGCCAGAACGTGATAGAGAATGAATTGAAGCCCAGGTCCCTGAACACCATATGATTTATTTTCAGACATTAGGAAAGCCCTGTACTCAAGAGCTCCTGCTCGTGTCTGTCTGTGGTGCTTCAAGCTCTGAACAAAACAGCTTTGATTGTCTAGTTTCAGTGGGCCCCAACTAATGCAGCTTCCATGTGAACACCTCTATTCTTGCAAGTCAGAAAGTAGTCCTTAGAACAGCCTGTCCCCAAAAGTCAGGATATTGGACTTACATTACACTTCTCTTTTCCTCCTCAAGGAAAAAATCAGGGGCTGAGAGCTTTCTTCCTATTATGCCACACTGCACTGGAAAAGAAGGCCTCTGAAGAATGAGTACAACAAATTTTGCTACTGTGTGTTCATGCACAGGGCTTTTCGCTTGCCTGAGCTACAGAAACCTCTTAACTGGGTTTATACATTTCTTATAAAGGCAATTGGTCCACATATTGTTAAGTCTGTGCCTCTGTGGGAGAAAGTCTGGGGCTTCTATTCCACCACCTTGCTGATGTTCGTGTAGGTTTTTAAACTAGTTTCATGTGCATTAAACTGCTGCTAATTTGATTCTATACTCTAATTTTGAGGGTTTAAACTTTCATGTATTATCTTAAAATTTAAGTCAATATTTTAAATAGGGTAAATTGTGCAACTTCTGAAGACGGTCATTATGTAAACATTTCTCTCTTTCACATGCATTATTTCCTGCAATGAAGATCTATAAAATTACATTGTACCAGAGAAATCTGCAACTGACTACAACTCTGAGGAACAGCGGTTCTAACTTATTTTGGTTCTGGATCCCTTTATACTTTGAAATGCCAAAATAAATACTATTTTTAAAATTAAATGTATTTACCAAAACAAAAAAATATATATTTAAAAAACTATTATCTAGCTTAATAAACATGTTGAGTTTTCCTACCTAATTATGTATTCAAACTGTCACAGCACGGCTTTTGCTGAAATATATAAAGAAAAGCCAGTGTTCTACAGGAATGTAGTTGGAAAAACAAAGTGTAATTTAGCAGCCTTTCCAGATAATTGAAGATATTCCTTGGATATCTCATCAAAACTCAAAGCGGTATTTCTTTCAAAATTAGTTTTAATGTGAAATTTGAAATTATACAAACTTTTTGGATACTATCCTAGTAAAATGAATGGGGGTCTGCCTTGAACTTTGAATGGAATTTTACCTGAGTAATTCTAGCCCTGCAGTGAAAAAGTCTTATGAAGTCTCAAGAGTCACCAGAATATTTTGAGAACTGTTTGCCCTAGCTTATGCCTGAAGAAGTGCTCTTTCCCTCTCTCCCTAAATTGAGGTAGATATATATAACTTGAAAGCTTGCTTTATTCACTAACCATATTAAACAATTTCTTTTATTGGACACCTGGGTGGCTCAATTGGTTAAGCATCTGCCTTTGGCTCAGGACTCACGTCATGATCCCAGGATCTTGGGATTGAGCCCCTGCATCAGGCTCCCTGCTAAGTGGGGATTCTGCTTCTCCTTATACTTCTCCTTCTGCCCCTTCCCCAGCTAATAGTGCATGCTTGCTCTCTTGTACCTGCTCTCGTTTGCGCTCTCTCAAAATCGTGAAAAAAAAAAAAAAGTTTCTTTTATCATGAGATAATCATTTACAATGGAGTTATAGGTTACATAATTGGCTAAATTCTAGAAATAAAAAGAAATAGGGCATGCTAAGCAAAATAAGTCAAAGAAAGACAAATACCATATGATTGCATTCATATGTGGAATTTAAGAAGCAAAGCAGATGAACATAGGGGAAGGG
>NC_048218.1:98376512-98383191 GCF_002007445.2 Ailuropoda melanoleuca
GCGGAGGAGCCTGATGTGGGGCTCGATCCCAGAACGCCGGGATCACGCCCTGAGCCGAAGGAAGACGCTTAGCGACTGCACCACCCAGGCACCCCTAAAAACCTATTTTTCTAACTGGAAATTAAGTTACTTTCCTTAGAGCTAAACCCTCACTAGTGGTGAAATTGTCTTTTACTTCCAATTGCAACTCTTGATTCTTTTATATTCTCTCACATTAGAAATCTGATATTTTTTTCTATTTCTACTTTGTATTGCGCAGCAAGAAAACAAGGGAGTAAAGCTGTGCTGCCCCCCACCATGACACTTTCAAGTGAAATTTGACAAATTCTACTGTTATATAAGAATTTGATATTTTCTTTTTAACTCTGTTTAAATTTGCTTCTCAAACAGGGTTATCATATAACTTCATTATAGTTTTTTGTACTGATTTCTGATCAAGCTTTTAGTGGGTGTTTCCAGAATTCCTAAGCAAAAAAAGATAATTATATCTATTGAGAGCACTTATTTTAGAATTAAGCAAATATTGAATGAGAAATTTACTGCATTTCATAAAAGGGAATATAAGACTTTTTGGTAACATCAACAAATTAAATCTATTTCAACACAGGCTCCTTAATCTTGAACTTCTGCAGCATTCAACATAGTTGATTGCTTCACCCATCAATAACATTCTTGGCTCTTCAGGTTTCTGGCACTCACCTGCTTTGCTTCTCCTCCTACCTCTCTGGCTACTTTCCCCTGCACTATTCACATCACCTGCTCTATTCTGTGCTGCCACTGAGGTTGGTTCTGAGCTCTCTTATTCTCCTTTAGGCTCTACACACCTCAGAATCACCGTTTTGAACTCAGAACTACTATGCGCCTGAAGGTCCTTTGCTCCTCTTCCTTAATAGCTAGTCTTTCCCTATTGTGTAAAGTGTTGAATAGCCCCCAGATCTTTACCCAGTTCCAGAAATCAAAATGTAAGGGGTTTCTTTATCCATCCCTTTTGTTGAGACCACACATACACTTAGCAAGTGCTTTTCCTGTTCTTCCAACTTTCCCCCCAAACCTACCTCAAACCCATCCTCTTCCATCTCCACTCCTACCACCACAATAGCTCACCTACTACTGAAAATGGCTTTCTAACGGATTTCCCTGGCCTGGTCATGATCCAGTTATTTCTCTATACGACAACCACGGTAACAGTGTAAAAACATAAACCAAATAATTTCACTTGTTTAAAAACTTCAGTGGCTCCTTACTGATTTCAGAATAAAACATAAATGCCTTGACCTGGCCTACAACACCCATCTTGATGGGGCTGGATGGTCTTTCCAACTTCATTCCATAACACAGCCCTTGCCTCCCTCTCAATCTTGTTACACCTTCACTAGCTCCCTCTCAGTTCTTTGTAAAAACCTTAAGCCCTTTTTCACTTCAGGAACTTTCATCTTACTGCTTCAATCCTGAGAGAAGTCCCTTTAAACTCAGCTCAGAGGTCGGGTTTCACAGGGGCCTTGGACGATCATCTTACACAACAACCTGCTTTATTAACGTCTTAATTCTAATCAGAAATTATGTCTATACGGTCAGTTCTCCCTTTCTTGAACGGGAACAGAATTAGATCAGATAATTTAGATCTTGTTCAAATACACAGTTCTATCCATTAGTCCTGGAATATAGTAGGAACTATGTAAATGCTTGCTGCTTTATGAATAAATGAATTAATGAAAGAATGTGTAGGTCATGTTTCCCCATATCAGTAAATAAAGTGATTTCTATCACAGTCTATCTGTATAGAGAAGTCATGTGTTAGCGCAAGAGGATAAAAATACCATTAACAGAACTACTCAATTCTCCTATATTTATAGATATTATTTTAAACCGCATAAATGACCTTCTTTCAAATCTGCTCACAAATCTGTGGAATCCAATTTAATGTAAATATTCATAGTATTAAGTTCAATAGAGCAATGATGTTCATAGCTTCAGAAATTCTTATCTCTATCTTTACAACACGGACACAAACCATCTTCCTGAGCTCTACGGAAATAATCATTTTTAAGGTGGTCATAAGAGAAAGCTGTCTTCCGACCAAAGTTCTTTGCTTGCCCTACACAAGCTTATGTTATTATAACATCTGATTCCAGGAACCAAGAAAAATTCAAGATTGTTTGACATCCCCAAGCTCAATGATACAGAAAAAGCATGTGTTGCCACTGAAGGAATAGGACAACATGTGCCAAGTCCTCCAGATGCTTCTCCTTTTAGCAAGATGAAGCCTCGCAGCAAGTTTTATTTTACCCAGATGCTACCTTTTTGAGATCTTGGCAAAACGAAGGTAAACTAGGTCTATGATTCAGATAAACATAACATTTTTTTCTTCTCTGCCCCTAACATCCCCATCAGGTTAGCAAAAAAAGAGCTACAAATATCTCTTCAGAATTGTCTATTTTGATGACCCATTCAACTGATGTTATAGTTTTTTTCTGAATGTCTGAAACCCCTCAAATGTATCAAATTAGACATTTTATACTGAATTGCCACACATGGGTGGACACGTGAATACACAGCTGTTATTCATTACCACTAAATTTAGATTTAAATACAGATCTTTTGACTTTTTGCATTTTTAAAATAAAAAGTTGTTTCATTTCAACTTTATTTTTTATCTAAAGTTATAAATCATCAGTCTTCACTTTAGGTCTAGAATCTTATTAAATTTTCTCTTCTGTCACAGTGGGAAAGCATGGCCATTTGAGCCAAAAAATGTGTTTTCAAAGCTGGGGTTTGGGAGTAAATATGCAGACTCCCTAAGTCTTATTAACTGGAGTCTTACCAGAGCTAATAATTATTATATTAAAAAATTGTTAAATGATTAAATAATACATACAGAGAAGCGCCTGATGGTAAGTGTCTGATGGTAAAAATACATGTCTTATATTATGCCACTAATGAAAAAACAACTTAAAAATCTTTTTAAAGAAAAACATTGGAATAAATGAGGCAATGCTTCCATAAATAGCTCACATCTGAAATGACTAAAATATCCTATGAATAGCACATACCATCTTCAAATGCAAAAGGATATAAAACTGAATTTTGACTAAATAGGATTCCAAAGTAATTGAAAGTAATGAATAAAATGGGAGCCTGAGCCAAATAAAACAGCACAAAACTATTGAGGGAGGGAAAGAGGTAAAACCGAACGTGTGTATTTTAATCATTAAGTATTTGTGTTCCCCACTTTTCCTCCATTTGCTTGTATTTATGCAGCTCACAATTCAGGTGGGGTTTCTCAAAACGTACATATACTCATGAAAATCTATAGTGAGTCATTAATGCCAATAAAGAAAATGAGATTTTACATAAAATATGCAAGTAGTTTTTCACAAACCTGTTCTGAGTCATTCAAATCAGGTCATTTTATATTTTTCTGTACACATATTTGCATTTATAAAGTATTGTTCATTTTTGACATTTTAAAATTCAAGAAAAAACATAAACCTCATTTATGCCCAACAGACCTATCATATTTCCAATTTTAGATTGTTTCACTTCTGCTCCACCAGCGTCTTCCACACAACAGATGCAACTCCCATTTGCCTCATTGTCAGGAAAAAATTGAATCTGTTTCAGCCTATCAGAGAGCCAAGAGGCTTCTGGGGCAGAGACACATTGCTGCTTAAGATGAAAGCATCTCCATTATGCTAACTGATTCAGGGCAGATTTGTGGCAGAAGTGCAAACTCTGGATTTATTAGCGAAAGGACACTGAGGGGCAAATGTATGTAACATTCGGCTAAACCAATTCTTCTCATCATTTTCAATTTCACTTGGCTCAGTTAGTTTATTTACCATGAACTTGACCTTGGAATGTGTGATTTTAAATCACAGGACAAAGTGTTCAAAATGTCCCAACTAAACACTTATTTTAACTTCAAGAAAATTAATTCTATCTCTGAAAAAAGATTAATGTGAACTTCTGCAATTATGCAATGTATTATCTGCATATGAAAAAAAGGCGGTATGATTTTAAGTTTTGTTCTAAAAACTTTAAGACTTTCCCCAAAATGCTAGAGGCAAACTAAAAACACTGGATTCAGATTTATGACTATTTTTTCGTAAAACTATTTTTTTTTCTCCAGAAGAAAGGTGTGCTCTCTGCAAAGTATTTAGCAAAAAGCAAATAAAGGGTTTTGCAGGATATTCGTGGACACTATTTTTTTTCCTGATCTTTCATTTAATTCTAGTAAAGCGAACATATAGCATTAGTTTCAGGTGTACGATATAGTGATTCAACAACTCCATACATTACTCAAGGCTCATCATGTTAAGTGTATTCTCAGTACCTTTCACCGATTCCACATATCCTTCCCCCTCCCCCCACCCCTCGGAATCCGAAGTTTGTTCTGTATAGTTAAGAGTCTGTTTTCTGGTGTTTTGTTTTTTTTTTTTCTTTGTTCACTTGTTTTGTTTCCTAAATTCCCCATGTAAGTGAAATTATATGGTATTTGTCTTTCCCTGACACTGTTGTATTTTAAATTAAACTGATGAAATTGTCATTTTATAGGTCAAAATTCAAAGGAGTTTCATGTTTCAAACTTAATAGCCTCATCTTTATCAAGTCACAAAATCTGTACATTTGTTTCAGTTGTTCTATTATGCCAGAGGTTCCCAAACTTTGCTGCACACTTACATTTAAGACCTAAAAATGTCTGTTTCCCACCCCAAGACATTCTAATTTAATTGATATGTATGACCTTGCGTCAAGATTTTTAAAAATCTTCCCAGACATTTCTAATGTGAAGTAATATTTGGAAATCAGTTTGCTGTATCTTTGGTTTTCAATCTTTTAAAAATAACCTAGGAAGCTAGTTAAATCTCAAGATTTAACTCTCTCCTATGAGATTCTGATTCAAAAAAGCTAGGATGGTCTTGTTTTGAACTCCATAAAAACAGTCCAGCTACCATTTTTGTAGAAATCCCTACAACAGTGGTTTTCCCAGTGGATGTACTCTAGAGTTCATCCAGTTAGACCAGTGAAGTAAAAGAATTCAGAACTCCTAATGGTGAGGCCTGGCACCCAAATTTTAAGATTTCCACACATAGTTCTAATGTGCTGGTAGTGATGATAAACCATTGGTTTATGGTTTCAGTTAGGTATAATGATAGAAGCTACAACTGGAGTCAAAAGCCATAATTCGATCCCTGCAATTCACCTAATGATCATGTACAACATACAGTTTGGGACAATTACTGGGACTTATTTAATTGTTTATCATATGGGTTATTTGACGACAGGGACCTCAGCAGTATAGCTGTTATAATTAGTGAACCAGGAAGGTATAATTACTAAACATGGTAAGAAAGCATAATTTTTTAAAAAGCAGCAACAACAATAATGAAAAACAGAGTCAAACCATTTTCCTCCTGTGGCCAAATTCCCAGCTAATCTGGATACCAAGATATAACCTAATGGTCTCTAGAGTCAGACTCAATCAATATTCACAAATAACAATGAAAATTAATAATCTGCTACAAACACTCAACTCTATCCTTAAGACACCAGTCTCTTCTGGCTTTCCTCTTACCTACGGGACGTTTCTTCTCGTTCTGAAGTGCTCCAGGGCTTAGTCTTGAGAATGCTCTCTGTTTATGTTCACACTCCATAGATGTGATCTCATCCATTTCTACGGCTTGAAATATTATTTGTATGCCAGCACATCTGAGCACTACTTCTAACACCAGGCACAAGTTCGGGACGAGACCTGGCAGCCACTTTCCTAATTCCTCTTTGGAACCGTTCAGCACTGTACCAATTCCTGCAAAGTCTCTCCAGCTCCCTTTTTGAGATACTCTGAAAGCTTCTTGGGAGCGTCCTCTCCTTTCTTGCAGCAAACTAAGTAAAACTTTGATTGACTTTAGCTGTGTTCCTGGAGACTCGCTCGTGCTCCTTGACAGCTGTCAATGTCTGACAGATACGTTAGCTTGTTTAATTATTTACTTTCTGTCTCCAACACTCAACTGTAGGCTGTTGGAAAGCAGGAACTTTGTTATCTTCACTGCCATATCCCCAGAGTCTGATCCAAAGTAGATGCGCAATAAATATTTTGGAGTGAAGAGTAGTAATATTGTAATTCTTTTATAACTGCTATTTCCTTTTCCGTGACACTTATCAGTATTATAGAAACAAAGCTGACATCTTGCCCTTCCTCCACGTCATAACCCACAGTCACAAACGTAAAACATTATGCCACTGAAATAGATGAAAATAATGAAAAAAAAATAGGGTGATCCTCTCCAGCTCTCTTCCCCAAATCAAGAAAACCTTGGCCCTTTTCTGTAAGTTATTGATTCTAACAACCTATTCCTTATCTTGACAACAGTAATACATGATAACCCTTGCAGGAATAATAATTATGTGAAAAAAAAACCTTTTCTGCCACCATGAACAGATTAGTTGTATCTGGTTACCCAGTGGGGATTTCTGTTTGTTTTTTAAAATTTGTTTTTCTTTTAAATACTTGTATTTTTATTTGTTAGGCCTGAATATCCAAAACGTGAATCCTCTTTAAAAAACTATTTGAAATAACTTAGGTTTCCTTCTAAAATTCTTTTGCCTTGGAGTCTTTGCTTAACATTAGAAAATGCCATAAAATGGGGCGCCTGGGTGGCCCAGTTGTTAAGTGTCTGCC
>NC_048218.1:98384149-98445961 GCF_002007445.2 Ailuropoda melanoleuca
TCAGTCTTCACTTTAGGTCTAGAATCTTATTAAATTTTCTCTTCTGTCACAGTGGGAAAGCATGGCCATTTGAGCCAAAAAAATGTGTTTTCAAAGCTGGGGTTTGGGAGTAAATATGCAGACTCCCTAAGTCTTATTAACTGGAGTCTTACCAGAGCTAATAATTATTATATTAAAAAATTGTTAAATGATTAAATAATACATACAGAGAAGCGCCTGATGGTAAGTGTCTGATGGTAAAAATACATGTCTTATATTATGCCACTAATGAAAAAACAACTTAAAAATCTTTTTAAAGAAAAACATTGGAATAAATGAGGCAATGCTTCCATAAATAGCTCACATCTGAAATGACTAAAATATCCTATGAATAGCACATACCATCTTCAAATGCAAAAGGATATAAAACTGAATTTTGACTAAATAGGATTCCAAAGTAATTGAAAGTAATGAATAAAATGGGAGCCTGAGCCAAATAAAACAGCACAAAACTATTGAGGGAGGGAAAGAGGTAAAACCGAACGTGTGTATTTTAATCATTAAGTATTTGTGTTCCCCACTTTTCCTCCATTTGCTTGTATTTATGCAGCTCACAATTCAGGTGGGGTTTCTCAAAACGTACATATACTCATGAAAATCTATAGTGAGTCATTAATGCCAATAAAGAAAATGAGATTTTACATAAAATATGCAAGTAGTTTTTCACAAACCTGTTCTGAGTCATTCAAATCAGGTCATTTTATATTTTTCTGTACACATATTTGCATTTATAAAGTATTGTTCATTTTTGACATTTTAAAATTCAAGAAAAAACATAAACCTCATTTATGCCCAACAGACCTATCATATTTCCAATTTTAGATTGTTTCACTTCTGCTCCACCAGCGTCTTCCACACAACAGATGCAACTCCCATTTGCCTCATTGTCAGGAAAAAATTGAATCTGTTTCAGCCTATCAGAGAGCCAAGAGGCTTCTGGGGCAGAGACACATTGCTGCTTAAGATGAAAGCATCTCCATTATGCTAACTGATTCAGGGCAGATTTGTGGCAGAAGTGCAAACTCTGGATTTATTAGCAAAAGGACACTGAGGGGCAAATGTACGTAACATTTGGCTAAACCAATTCTTCTCATCATTTTCAATTTCACTTAGCTCAGTTAGTTTATTTACCATGAACTTGACCTTGGAATGTGTGATTTTAAATCACAGGACAAAGTGTTCAAAATGTCCCAACTAAACACTTATTTTAACTTCAAGAAAATTAATTCTATCTCTGAAAAAAGATTAATGTGAACTTCTGCAATTATGCAATGTATTATCTGCATATGAAAAAAAAGGTGGTATGATTTTAAGTTTTGTTCTAAAGACTTTAAGACTTTCCCCAAAATGCTAGAGGCAAACTAAAAACACTGGATTCAGATTTATGACTATTTTTTCGTAAAACTATTTTTTTTTCTCCAGAAGAAAGGTGTGCTCTCTGCAAAGTATTTAGCAAAAAGCAAATAAAGGGTTTTGCAGGATATTCGTGGACACTATTTTTTTTCCTGATCTTTCATTTAATTCTAGTAAAGCGAACATATAGCATTAGTTTCAGGTGTACGATATAGTGATTCAACAACTCCATACATTACTCAAGGCTCATCATGTTAAGTGTATTCTCAGTACCTTTCACCGATTCCACATATCCTTCCCCCTCCCCCCACCCCTCGGAATCCGAAGTTTGTTCTGTATAGTTAAGAGTCTGTTTTCTGGTGTTTTGTTTTTTTTTTTTCTTTGTTCACTTGTTTTGTTTCCTAAATTCCCCATGTAAGTGAAATTATATGGTATTTGTCTTTCCCTGACACTGTTGTATTTTAAATTAAACTGATGAAATTGTCATTTTATAGGTCAAAATTCAAAGGAGTTTCATGTTTCAAACTTAATAGCCTCATCTTTATCAAGTCACAAAATCTGTACATTTGTTTCAGTTGTTCTATTATGCCAGAGGTTCCCAAACTTTGCTGCACACTTACATTTAAGACCTAAAAATGTCTGTTTCCCACCCCAAGACATTCTAATTTAATTGATATGTATGACCTTGCGTCAAGATTTTTAAAAATCTTCCCAGACATTTCTAATGTGAAGTAATATTTGGAAATCAGTTTGCTGTATCTTTGGTTTTCAATCTTTTAAAAATAACCTAGGAAGCTAGTTAAATCTCAAGATTTAACTCTCTCCTATGAGATTCTGATTCAAAAAAGCTAGGATGGTCTTGTTTTGAACTCCATAAAAACAGTCCAGCTACCATTTTTGTAGAAATCCCTACAACAGTGGTTTTCCCAGTGGATGTACTCTAGAGTTCATCCAGTTAGACCAGTGAAGTAAAAGAATTCAGAACTCCTAATGGTGAGGCCTGGCACCCAAATTTTAAGATTTCCACACATAGTTCTAATGTGCTGGTAGTGATGATAAACCATTGGTTTATGGTTTCAGTTAGGTATAATGATAGAAGCTACAACTGGAGTCAAAAGCCATAATTCGATCCCTGCAATTCACCTAATGATCATGTACAACATACAGTTTGGGACAATTACTGGGACTTATTTAATTGTTTATCATATGGGTTATTTGACGACAGGGACCTCAGCAGTATAGCTGTTATAATTAGTGAACCAGGAAGGTATAATTACTAAACATGGTAAGAAAGCATAATTTTTTAAAAAGCAGCAACAACAATAATGAAAAACAGAGTCAAACCATTTTCCTCCTGTGGCCAAATTCCCAGCTAATCTGGATACCAAGATATAACCTAATGGTCTCTAGAGTCAGACTCAATCAATATTCACAAATAACAATGAAAATTAATAATCTGCTACAAACACTCAACTCTATCCTTAAGACACCAGTCTCTTCTGGCTTTCCTCTTACCTACGGGACGTTTCTTCTCGTTCTGAAGTGCTCCAGGGCTTAGTCTTGAGAATGCTCTCTGTTTATGTTCACACTCCATAGATGTGATCTCATCCATTTCTACGGCTTGAAATATTATTTGTATGCCAGCACATCTGAGCACTACTTCTAACACCAGGCACAAGTTCGGGACGAGACCTGGCAGCCACTTTCCTAATTCCTCTTTGGAACCGTTCAGCACTGTACCAATTCCTGCAAAGTCTCTCCAGCTCCCTTTTTGAGATACTCTGAAAGCTTCTTGGGAGCGTCCTCTCCTTTCTTGCAGCAAACTAAGTAAAACTTTGATTGACTTTAGCTGTGTTCCTGGAGACTCGCTCGTGCTCCTTGACAGCTGTCAATGTCTGACAGATACGTTAGCTTGTTTAATTATTTACTTTCTGTCTCCAACACTCAACTGTAGGCTGTTGGAAAGCAGGAACTTTGTTATCTTCACTGCCATATCCCCAGAGTCTGATCCAAAGTAGATGCACAATAAATATTTTGGAGTGAAGAGTAGTAATATTGTAATTCTTTTATAACTGCTATTTCCTTTTCCGTGACACTTATCAGTATTATAGAAACAAAGCTGACATCTTGCCCTTCCTCCACGTCATAACCCACAGTCACAAACGTAAAACATTATGCCACTGAAATAGATGAAAATAATGAAAAAAAAATAGGGTGATCCTCTCCAGCTCTCTTCCCCAAATCAAGAAAACCTTGGCCCTTTTCTGTAAGTTATTGATTCTAACAACCTATTCCTTATCTTGACAACAGTAATACATGATAACCCTTGCAGGAATAATAATTATGTGAAAAAAAAACCTTTTCTGCCACCATGAACAGATTAGTTGTATCTGGTTACCCAGTGGGGATTTCTGTTTGTTTTTTAAAATTTGTTTTTCTTTTAAATACTTGTATTTTTATTTGTTAGGCCTGAATATCCAAAACGTGAATCCTCTTTAAAAAACTATTTGAAATAACTTAGGTTTCCTTCTAAAATTCTTTTGCCTTGGAGTCTTTGCTTAACATTAGAAAATGCCATAAAATGGGGCGCCTGGGTGGCCCAGTTNCTTAGGTTTCCTTCTAAAATTCTTTTGCCTTGGAGTCTTTGCTTAACATTAGAAAATGCCATAAAATGGGGCACCTGGGTGGCCCAGTTGTTAAGTGTCTGCCTTCGGCTCAGGGTGTGATCCCGGCATTATGGGATCGAGCCCCACATCAGGCTCCTCCGCTGGGAGCCTGCTTCTTCCTCTCCCACTCCCCCTGCTTGTGTTCCCTCTCTCTGGCTGTCTCTCTCTGTCAAATAAATAAATAAAATCTTAAAAAAAAATAAAATAAAATACCATAAAATGAAAATCAATGAGATAGATATAAATATCATCCCATAAGTTAACAGTCTGATTCCAAGTTCCTTACTTCCCNGAGTTTCATGTTTCAAACTTAATAGCCTCATCTTTATCAAGTCACAAAATCTGTACATTTGTTTCAGTTGTTCTATTACGCCAGAGGTTCCTNCCTAAAGAATCTCTTAAAATATTATAGCAAATATAAATTTTCTTATAACCATATAGAATCTCTTACTTTTGCGTTGCAGGNTGCACACTTACATTTAAGACCTAAAAATGTCTGTTTCCCACCCCAAGACATTCTAATTTAATTGATATGTATGACCTTGCGTCAAGATTTTTAAAAATCTTCCCAGACATTTCTAATGTGAANCATATATATATATGATATATGTATGTATGTATATGAGATATATATCAGGCATATATAATATTAGTATAATTATATATACATAATTTTACATTCACATAATATATATGTATAATTATGTATATAATTATATATATAATAGTTACAATTGGAAAATGAAAAATGTGATTGGGTTAAATGAAATGTCCTATAGCAGCTGAAATAATATAACCCAAAATAGCTTGCTATAGGTANTACAAACACTCAACTCTATCCTTAAGACACCAGTCTCTTCTGGCTTTCCTCTTACCTACGGGACGTTTCTTCTCGTTCTGAAGTGCTCCAGGGCTTAGTCTTGAGAATGCTCTCTGTTTATGTTCACACTCCATAGATGTGATCTCATCCATTTCTACGGCTTGAAATATTATTTGTATGCCAGCACATCTGAGCACTACTTCTAACACCAGGCACAAGTNAAGTAATATTTGGAAATCAGTTTGCTGTATCTTTGGTTTTCAATCTTTTAAAAATAACCTAGGAAGCTAGTTAAATNATATGTATAATTATGTATATAATTATATATATAATAGTTACAATTGGAAAATGAAAAATGTGATTGGGTTAAATGAAATGTCCTATAGCAGCTGAAATAATATAACCCAAAATAGCTTGCTATAGGTAGACATTGATGGTTTAACTATTGAAATACAGGTGGACTAGTTGAACATAGAGGGCAGTAAGAGCTCTGCCATCCAAGGATTTGGCTGTTAATGATAATAAGATCACTTACAACAGCAGGCGTTTAAAATGTANTTCATCCAGTTAGACCAGTGAAGTAAAAGAATTCAGAACTCCTAATGGTGAGGCCTGGCACCCAAATTTTAAGATTTCCACACATAGTTCTAATGTGCTGGTAGTGATGATAAACCATTGGTTTATGGTTTCAGTTAGGTATAATGATAGAAGCTACAACTGGAGTCAAAAGCCATAATTCGATCCCTGCAATTCACCTAATGATCATGTACAACATACAGTTTGGGACAATTACTGGGACTTATTTAATTGTTTATCATATGGGTTATTTGACGACAGGGACCTCAGCAGTATAGCTGTTATAATTAGTGAACCAGGAAGGTATAATTACTAAACATGGTAAGAAAGCATAATTTTTTAAAAAGCAGCAACAACAATAATGAAAAACAGAGTCAAACCATTTTCCTCCTGTGGCCAAATTCCCAGCTAATCTGGATACCAAGATATAACCTAATGGTCTCTAGAGTCAGACTCAATCAATATTCACAAATAACAATGAAAATTAATAATCTGCTACAAACACTCAACTCTATCCTTAAGACACCAGTCTCTTCTGGCTTTCCTCTTACCTACGGGACGTTTCTTCTCGTTCTGAAGTGCTCCAGGGCTTAGTCTTGAGAATGCTCTCTGTTTATGTTCACACTCCATAGATGTGATCTCATCCATTTCTACGGCTTGAAATATTATTTGTATGCCAGCACATCTGAGCACTACTTCTAACACCAGGCACAAGTTCGGGACGAGACCTGGCAGCCACTTTCCTAATTCCTCTTTGGAACCGTTCAGCACTGTACCAATTCCTGCAAAGTCTCTCCAGCTCCCTTTTTGAGATACTCTGAAAGCTTCTTGGGAGCGTCCTCTCCTTTCTTGCAGCAAACTAAGTAAAACTTTGATTGACTTTAGCTGTGTTCCTGGAGACTCGCTCGTGCTCCTTGACAGCTGTCAATGTCTGACAGATACGTTAGCTTGTTTAATTATTTACTTTCTGTCTCCAACACTCAACTGTAGGCTGTTGGAAAGCAGGAACTTTGTTATCTTCACTGCCATATCCCCAGAGTCTGATCCAAAGTAGATGCGCAATAAATATTTTGGAGTGAAGAGTAGTAATATTGTAATTCTTTTATAACTGCTATTTCCTTTTCCGTGACACTTATCAGTATTATAGAAACAAAGCTGACATCTTGCCCTTCCTCCACGTCATAACCCACAGTCACAAACGTAAAACATTATGCCACTGAAATAGATGAAAATAATGAAAAAAAAATAGGGTGATCCTCTCCAGCTCTCTTCCCCAAATCAAGAAAACCTTGGCCCTTTTCTGTAAGTTATTGATTCTAACAACCTATTCCTTATCTTGACAACAGTAATACATGATAACCCTTGCAGGAATAATAATTATGTGAAAAAAAAACCTTTTCTGCCACCATGAACAGATTAGTTGTATCTGGTTACCCAGTGGGGATTTCTGTTTGTTTTTTAAAATTTGTTTTTCTTTTAAATACTTGTATTTTTATTTGTTAGGCCTGAATATCCAAAACGTGAATCCTCTTTAAAAAACTATTTGAAATAACTTAGGTTTCCTTCTAAAATTCTTTTGCCTTGGAGTCTTTGCTTAACATTAGAAAATGCCATAAAATGGGGCACCTGGGTGGCCCAGTTGTTAAGTGTCTGCCCNCTTAGGTTTCCTTCTAAAATTCTTTTGCCTTGGAGTCTTTGCTTAACATTAGAAAATGCCATAAAATGGGGCGCCTGGGTGGCCCAGTTNTGTTAAGTGTCTGCCTTCGGCTCAGGGTGTGATCCCGGCATTATGGGATCGAGCCCCACATCAGGCTCCTCCGCTGGGAGCCTGCTTCTTCCTCTCCCACTCCCCCTGCTTGTGTTCCCTCTCTCTGGCTGTCTCTCTCTGTCAAATAAATAAATAAAATCTTAAAAAAAAATAAAATAAAATACCATAAAATGAAAATCAATGAGATAGATATAAATATCATCCCATAAGTTAACAGTCTGATTCCAAGTTCCTTACTTCCCCTAAAGAATCTCTTAAAATATTATAGCAAATATAAATTTTCTTATAACCATATAGAATCTCTTACTTTTGCGTTGCAGGNAAATACCATAAAATGAAAATCAATGAGATAGATATAAATATCATCCCATAAGTTAACAGTCTGATTCCAAGTTCCTTACTTCCCCTAAAGAATCTCTTAAAATATTATAGCAAATATAAATTTTCTTATAACCATATAGAATCTCTTACTTTTGCGTTGCAGGCATATATATATATGATATATGTATGTATGTATATGAGATATATATCAGGCATATATAATATTAGTATAATTATATATACATAATTTTACATTCACATAATATATATGTATAATTATGTATATAATTATATATATAATAGTTACAATTGGAAAATGAAAAATGTGATTGGGTTAAATGAAATGTCCTATAGCAGCTGAAATAATATAACCCAAAATAGCTTGCTATAGGTAGACATTGATGGTTTAACTATTGAAATACAGGTGGACTAGTTGAACATAGAGGGCAGTAAGAGCTCTGCCATCCAAGGATTTGGCTGTTAATGATAATAAGATCACTTACAACAGCAGGCGTTTAAAATGTAATCTACTCAAGTGGAAAAATATGTGTTGGGCATCGAAGGCTATATTTAACTTGTTCAGGACTTTTTCTCAATTTAGGAGATTAGGTTCCATTTAAATGTGATATAAGAATCTCCTTGAAGAAATTCAACTGACTATTAAAAAATTTCAATTCCTTAATATGTAGGTGTACAGATGAATGTGGTGACATATTTTGATAATATATAAGCTATTTTTACAGTTCTGTGCTTTATCTAGGTCTTTCTAACATAACATAAGCAAAGATATCTTTTGTATATTTTGTCCCCAAAATAGATTATAGTCAGTATTATAGAGATGTAAAATGGCCCTGTTTTCTTTATGCTGTTGAATTAAGATTCAAGGAAATAGCTTGAAAGTGTATATTAGTGTGTAAAATGTGTTTATATTTGTAATATTTATTAGTTGCTAATAACATATTTTTAATTAAAAGATGTAGGCTGGCACTAAGTACACTATTTTCACTTAACCTTTGTGGTTGTTAGCAGTTGATTAAATAGTTCCCTTGTGAAAGTTACAATATCATGGCAGATTGTGAAAGTTAAAATGAATTGCTTTCTGTATTTGAATGACCTTGCTTAAGCCTTTTATGTGTGGCAAGATTCTTTTTACCATTACTTTGTTAAGAAAAGAAAAATATCCATAACTTGGAAATAAAGCAGGAAGATGACTACATGTCCTTTCAATGTCATTGTTTAACAGGCTCACTCAAGAATTTAATTATCTAGGAGGATGCACCTGTGTTTTACTTTACTATTTATTATTTTATTAGAGCCCTGAAACTGTGAAATTCAATGTTAAGTTACAGGTTTCTGTCAGGTAAAAAAGATAAACCCAAAGGTTTCAGGGTTTCACTTTCAAGGCTTGTAGGACATTTAACAGTTTTATTTCTATCAAACACTTTTCAGGAATCCTTTGATGATATAAATCTCTGTTCCTTGACTCATCCTTTGAGCCAGTTTTACCAACTTACTGGTTCCCTTATTGGTGAATAAGATGAATAAAATAATTGAAACATGTTTATTATGTTTATATGGTAGTCATACTTCTAACTTTAGAAAACTGTACTTAACACTTCTGAAAGTTCCAGTCTCACCTCCCAGAGACAATTATACTGAGTCACCTGAGAAAAACACCTGACCACACATCTTGCCTTGGAGCCCACAATAACTCCCAAGAGGCATTAGACCTTTACCTTGACGACTTTTAGTTTCTGTTCTTTTCCTAGCTTTGTGTGTTTTATCTTGTTTCCAATTCTAGACCAAGTTTGGATCTGGTTCTCATTTATTTGGGCCTGATAAATTATTTCTTGTTAGTGGCAGCAAAAATTAGGAATCTGGTTTTATGATCTGATTACTTAACAGTCTTTGTTGAGCGAATGATGGTGATCTATTGTCTGTTGTATGAGAGCTGATAAGGAATGTTTCTTGATGATCTTTTAAAATTTGCTCTCTTATTTGGGAAAACAAATTGAGAAAATACCCCATCGCCCCTGGAATGGTAAACACGTCTTTGTGTTTTGTTTCTGTATTTATGCTGACTTATTATAGAGGTTCTAGACCTTAACCTCCAAGTTCTGTGACTCTTTGAACTGATAAGAGCCTTTACCTCTCAGTTTGTGAGATGAAATATTTTCCTAGTTTAAGAAGATATTAATAAATTATATTATAGGGGCACCTGGGTGGCTCGGTTGGTTAAGCTTCTACCTTCAGCTCAGGTCATGATCTCGCAGTCCTGGAATTGAGCCCCATGTCAGGCTCCTGCTCAGCGCTGGAGCCGGCTTCGCCTTCTCCTGCTGCACACTCCCTCCACCAGCTTGTGTACTGTGTCTCTCAAATAAATTTAAAAATCTTTAAAAAAAATAATTACAAAGACAAATTCAAGGAGCTCTGTATTAATTGCTTTATGAAGAATAAAGGTACTTACATAAGTGTAATATTTCCAAAATAGAAAATAAACCGATTAACATTTTAATATACTAGGCTTTTAAGAGATACAAACTATTTTCTCAGAAATTTCTACATCAAAAACCTGTTTACATGAGAATCCACATTCATATGAATCTCCTGTTGACCCAGGACATTTTAATAATTTTGGTTTAAAAACACACATCTTAATTTTTCCTTGTGTTTATTACTGTGAAGTATGTATAGAGTGTTTTTTGGCTTTTGTTTTTATTTTTTTAAAGATTTTATTTATTTGAAAGAGAGAATGAGCATTGGGAAGGAGCAGAGTGAGAGAGGGAGAGAGAAAAGCAGACTCCCTGCTGCACAGGAAGCCTGATGTGGGGCTCCATCCCAAGGCCTGGAGATCATGACCTGAGCAGAAGGCAGATGCTTAATCTACTGAGCCAGGTAGGTGCCCCTGTAAGAGTTTATATAAGAGTTGAATTTATTAATCCAACATAATATTTAGGACTGAGAATATGTAAAATTATATGCTCAATTCAAGCTTGAACATAATTTCCAAGATCGATCCTTACCTAATTTAAAAACTTGGACTGATAATAAGCTGATTTAATTAATAATCTTTTTTTTTAAGAATTTATTTTATTTATTTGATAGAGACAGCAGCGAGAGAGGGAACACAAGCAGGGGGAGTGGGAGAGGAAGAAGCAGGCTCATAGCAGAGGAGCCTGATGTGGGGCTCGATCCCACAACGCCGGGATCATGCCCTGAGCCGAAGGCAGACGCTTAACGACTGCGCCACCCAGGCGCCCTGATAAATAATCTTTTGATAGATATTTTCTAAGTAAGATTAAATACAGATGCTTCAGTTACTAAATATAATTTTAATATGCATATTTATAATATATAGTTACATATTTGTATATGTATTTATAATAGTTACATATATTTATATTTGTATAAGATATTTATATCTTTATATAATATATACTACATATTAATTTACTTATAAATAAAATATAGTCAATATAATATAACATATAAATATATATATGCAAAGTGCTACTTTAAGATATTGCTTCATATTTTTATATATTTTAGAATAGTCAAGTTCTTAGGCCATGTTCAGGACCTTGCTCATTCATGTCACCTTAAGAAATTATGAAAGTGATGTTTGTGGCTATAAAAAGTTGTGCCATATATTTATGTTAACCTGTAAAATTACTATAAAGGATTGATATTTCTTGCTTATCCACCCACTTTTTTTTGTGAAGTACAGGCAATTATTTTGGTTAAAAGTTATCATCAATATGGGTAGTTTGAATCACAGCAGAATTAATAATAAAAGAGAAATACAACTGTATATATAAGGTTATGGGATGAGTTTTTGATTTTCAAGGAAAAAGAAGTTCTGCCCTAAAGTTTCTGTTTGTTTCAGAATATGATAGAGTATAGTGAAAGACAAAACTAGGGTGTTTATGGCAAGTTATGGAGAACTAAGGGAAATGAAATTTGTCTTGGTTTCTAGTATCTTAGTATGAGAATAAGCTATGAAATGTGTCAAAGTTTTAGCAATGTGTACCCAGTTTTGATGAATTTGGTCATAAGGAAATCACTTTTTTAGAAAGGAGAGTATGAGTACTTTACTTTCAATTATTTTATATTAATGCAAAATTAGACTTTGGCTTTTCTTTATCAGAATAACAATCGATCTAGAAAAATTCAGTCTTCTCTTATCCAGAAGTACTACATGGTTACTAATTACCTTCTGTGAAATCTGACCAGGAAACAAAGGTTCTGTATCTGACCAGAATACTTTTCTTTGTCTTGACTCTTAATGTTCTTGATTATTTTTTTAAATAAATTTATAGTTTTCTCAATTTGGAACTGGCTAAGTCTTTATGAAGTTGTATGAATTCACTTTTACATTTATGCTGTAATATTTTATTAGCATACTGATTAGATACACAGCCACGTACTGTTTTGCAGGCACAATGACCATCTTCCTCAAGTGGCCTAATCTTTGACAGCTAGTATTTGTTTTGAATGTTCTTGGTATTGTTTTAAATACCAATATGCATCTATTTTCTAATGGATATATAATTCTTTTCTCTTTATTCTCATACTATGTAACCCTCGTGATCTTAGAAACACTTTTAAGGGGTCTGCTAAGTCAACATTATTGTTATAATAATACTAAAATGCTATTTATGTTTTTCACATTTATGCTATTTTGAATGTATAGAAGAGTCTTCCAAAAGCTGTATCTGTGATACTGCAGCAGATAACAGGATAATCCAGTTGTTTCCTATTAAGGAGACATTAAGAAACAATTGCAAGAAAAGTGTATACGTTTCTCTTCCTATTGCTTCATTTTTTCAGGGTAACAGTTTTTTTCATAACAATATTTGGTTTTAAGTACTGGACTTATTATTGTTATTTTAATATTTAATATTTATATAGTAAATGTTGACAAATATAGCCTATGTAAACAAAAGCTCTTTGGAATTTTCAGGAATATTTAAGATTGTAAATCTGTATTAACACGAAAGATATTGTATTAACACGAAAGAACCACTGTGGTATACTATCTTACATAAATTGATGAGAAAATATTTTTTGAATGGTGTCTGATTCTTACTGAACAAAGAATATTTGAATTATGTGAACAGATATTTTACTGAGCCTCTTTCTGTGGAAAGACAGTTATTTGTATAGGTTCATTAAGAGTCTGCCCTGCTTTTATCTTTTATTATTAAACAAATCAATGTTGCAGCCAAAGCCTAGAGTGTCACTTAAGAAAGAATAAGCCTTATTTAATCAGTTATAATCAGCCCGCCATCAGAGAACACAAATTACTATTCTAATGAGTCCAGGGGTAAGAAAGCAAGAAGTCAGGGCATATAGTCTCAAATGAACAAAATAAGAATGAGAGCCAACATTACAAAAGAATGTTTAAAAACAAAAAATTTCTCTAAAAAACAGGAAAAAATCAGAATTTAAAATCCTAAACCCACAAATAAAGGAAAACATAAAAAGGAAAATATAATGAATTTTAGTAAATAAAAGAATAATTCTGGGGGTGGGGTTCTTTAGTCATAAGGAAAATGATAGCAGATGGAAAAGCCCAGAGATTCAGAAGGAAATAAAGAGAACTGGGAAACAAAAACAGTTATATAAATTTGTATAAAACAATGTCCTCATGAGATTTAAAGTGTATATTGTATTAAAATACACAGCAAAATTGTGCAAAAAAAGGAGGCTAATAAGGATACAGTATTCTAACTTCTTGAATTATCTGGGACTTGGTGAAAATGATTTTGATAGTAGATTTTAATAAGTCAAAAATGTATGTCTTTATTTCTAGACTATTCATTAAAATAGTGGTAAAATAATTATAAATTATAAATGTATTATATAAATTATAAATAAGTGAATACAGAGAAAAATATATAATTTTTTAAAGGAGCAAAAATGGAACATAGAACATATGGGACAAATATAAGTCCAAGACTAATCTTTTATATTTCAATAAAGTATGGACAATAAAAAAATCAAAGATTGAATTTTTTAAAGTATTGCTTTCTAAAGTGACACACCTTAAATATGAGGATAAAGAAAAGTTGAAAATAAAATGATGAGAAAATATATGTCATGTAAGCAGTAACAAAAGAAAGATGTCAGTTTTATTCATATCACACTACATAGATTTTGAGATAATTATTTCATAATAATATAATATCCAATTCACAATTAAGTATAAATCCTAATTTTTAATGTATTTAATGACAGAGTAGAATATTGAAAAACTTGGCAGATATAAAGGAGAGACAGATATATCTACCATCATATACAAAATTTGAATAAAATTCTCTCAAAAATTGGTGGAATAATCTAAAATAGCAAGAATATAGCTTAGACAAAACAATGAAAAATGGACTTGACACATGTAGAACACTGCATTCAACTGCCAGAAACACATTCTTTGAAAATACATGGAGTATTTATGTTCTCACAAAGTTAATTTCACACCCAAATAGTTTCACTGGGGGATATTTTAAAATATTTACCTTCACAGGGATTAACAGAAAGAGGAAATACTTCTCAAATATTTTCATAAGGCCAAGTTACATTTGACACCAAAACCTGTCAAGGCTATTAAGAGGAAAGAGCATTACAGACTAATACATTCTTGAATATGATGAGATAATCCATTTTAAAAGATAGCAAATTATTCAATAATATACGTACATGATAACAAGTACAATAATAATGTGAATATTCCAGGAATGCAAGGCTTATTTAATAGTCAACTATGTTAATATAATTAACCACATTAAATTTTAAAATATGATGTCAACATATGTGATAATTTATCAAATTTATAAAAGATGTGAACTTACTTCATATGTATACAAAATTTCTATATAAAATTCAATGTAATAGGAAAATATTGAAAGGCTTTTCTGCTATGTTTTTAAAAAAAGTCAAGGATGCCTTCAATCACTATTTATATTAAACACTGCACCAAACATTCTTGTGCATAAAAAGAGATATGAAGGGTGCCTGGGTGACTCAGTTGGTTAAGCATCCGACTCTTGATTTCAGCTAAGCTCATGATCTCGGGGTCCTGGGATCCAGCCCTGTGTAGGCTCCACACCCAGTGGGGACTCTGCTTCAGATCCCCTCCCTCTCCTCTTACTCCTCCACACCCACACACACTCTCTCTCTCTCTTTCAAATAAATAAATCTTTAAAAAAATAGATATGAGTTGTTAAGATTAATATGGAATAAATGAAACCCATTACTTAGAACCTGATTGTGTTTATAAAATATACATATATATATGCAAACATTCATATAGACAGTCGAATAGACTAGTACAATTCATAAAGGAACAGAAATCAATTCATATTTATCTGGAATATCAATAAACAATAAGAAAATAAATTTTTTAAATTGTCATAATTATATCATCAAAGTCATTAAGTACTTATATCTATATGTTTTATATATCTGTTATTATGTATATATTTATATATATTATGCACGAATTATGTACGGACATGCTTGAGGAAAATGAAATGTGTACAAAGGTGTAAAAACAGCCAAGACAATTTTAAAGAGGAACAAAGTTGGAAGACTTATTCTAACGGATATCAAAATTAGAAGTCTGAAGTAATTAAGACAGCTGATCAATGCATACCAATGATAAAGAATAAAAAGTCAAGAAACCATACATATACAAATATTTATAACAAAATGTTCCAAAGGTTTATAGGAATACTGGCCTTTTCAATAAATGGTGTTAGGTGAACTATATTTCTTCTATGGGGGCACTAATCTTGGCTCACATCTAACATTATACAGCCTTAATTACATGATTTGTAGATGTAATTGTGAAACATAAAATTAAAGATTCTGGGAGTTGTAAGATGATAACTTCATGACAAAGGGGCAACCAAATTTTCTAAGACAGGACACAAATTGTTTAAACAATTAAGGGATTAAGTAGCAAATTGGATTTTAAGATTAAACCCTTTCTCTTGAAGTTCCATTATTTAAAGAGCTAAATCATAAACTACAGACTGGGAGAAGATATTTGCAATACATTTAACCAACATAAAACATATACCCTGAAAATATAGATAATTTCTACAAATCATAGGAAAAAAACCCTGAAAAATAAGAAAAACAGTACTGAAGAGGCATCTAACAAAAACAAAAAAGACATACCATAGGAATATGAAAGATTTCTAAACCTCATTAGTCACAAAATAGATACAAATGAAAAACAAAACAAAACAGAAATAAATTATCATTCTACCCCTACCAGAATTTTTAAGATAAATAGATATAAATAGATAGATAGATGATAGATAGATAATAGAGAGATAAAATAACTTTGAATTCACATACACCGAAGGTAAGAGTAAATCAGTTCAACTAGTTTAGAAACTGCTTAGTAGTATCAACTAAAGTTGAATATGCACATCCATCTATGACCAAATAATCCTATTGTTAAATAGAAATGTTTACATACGTTCGCTGAAAGATATGTGCAGAAATATTTCTGACTGCACAATTCATAACAGTCCCAAACTGGTAACAGTGCTGTCAGAAACAGCTGAATGGTTAAATAAATTATGTTATATTTGTGCAATGAAACATTGTGAAGCAATGAGAATGAATAAATGTGCTACACATAACAGTATGGAAAAATCTCAGCATAATATTGAGAATAAAACAGGCAGATACAAAAGAGAATATGCTGTATGACTCTTAATTTTTAAAAATTTAAAAATAAGAAAAACAAATGTGCAGTATTATAATTCAAGATTGTGTTTATCTTCAAATAGAAAGGTACATGTATTGACTGAAAGGTGCAGGAGGGACTTGTGGATTGCTAACAAAGGACTTTTCCTCCTCTGGATATATTATTCGTGTGTGTTCAATCTGAAAAAATTCATCAAGCCATATAGTTATAAATTTTGCATTTTGCTCTTGGTTATATTTCAACAATCTTTATAATATAAGTAGGAAATATATTACCAAAACATGAATCAAATAGCCAGAGAGTTTCAAATATGTAAGAATTCATAAAAGATAATACCTATTACTCCTTCTATAAATAAATGGTTAGTATTGAGTATGCAAACAATTAAGTGGAGAATGAATACAGAGGTCTCAGGAATAGAGATGGCTTGTGAAAAGGCCCATTATGAGGCTGGGGTTTATTTAAAAATAAAATCAGTGCTAAGAGAGTTAGGAATTAAAGTTATCAAATCTAATTGGATATATTTTTATAGTATAACAATTACGTTTAACAAGGAACTGCATCCTTGACATGGTGACCTGCAATAGAGAGACATATCACTACACACAAACTTGTCTGCCCTGGGGCACAACAAAAAATAGCAGTTTAAAGGGCAACTAGACTAGAAGGGAAGGTAGTCAATTTACTAACTTAGAGTCCATCAAATAGGCAGAAAACTAATGGAACTCTCTCCAGGGTTGGAGATGCCAGTGAGCACCGTTTTTATGCCCCCCCCCACCATCATACATGAGTAGAAGCAGGGATCAGGCACTTAGCCAGCCTGCTAGGGTCACACCAGTGCATTCCATACCTTTGGCCCATGCCAGCTCCAGTTTCCTCTCCAAGGCAACCCCAGCATGGCACACCCTAGGCCTCTCTGCATATTCCTATCCCCGCTCCAGCTCTCCTGTCAAAGTGGCTCTCACACAGCATTCCCTGAGACCCCTCTGACCTAATAGGATATCCTACCAACATGGCCCCAGTATGGTGTGCCCCAGGACTACTTGATTCCAGTTGGCCCCATCAAGGCATGCTCCAGGACCTTTCAGGGCTACCCACTTCAGCTCCAACTGGCCTGCCAAAACTGCCAGGGACACACAGTTTACATAGGGGCTACTTCTACACAAGGCTACTCTTTTAAGACTGGGAGAGGTAGCTATTCTGTCTAATTCATAGAAATAAATGGAATGTCAAACAAAATGAGGAGACAGAAGACTATGGCCCTAAAAGAAAGAACAAGATAAAAACCCAGAAAAACTGTAATAAAATGGAGACAAGTAACTTCCCTAATAAAAAGGTCAAAGTAATGGTCATAAAGATGCTCACAGATCTTGGTTAAGAATGGAAGAACACAGTAAGAACTCCAAAAAAGAAGAAAAATGGGGAAAAAAAAGCAATCAAAGCTGAATTGTAGCTGAAATGAAAAATACACCTGTGGGAATCAAGAGCTGAACAGATGATTTAGAATAGCTCAGCAATCTTGTAGACAGAATAATGGAAATCACCCAATCAGAACAGAATTTAAAAAAACTAAAAAAAAAAAAAAAAAAAGTAAGGATAGGTTAAGAGATCCCTGGGACAACATCAAGCATACTAATACTCACATTATAGAGGCCCCAGAAGGAGAAGAAAGAGAGTGAAAGGCAACTTTATTAAAAAATAATATTAATAATAATGGCTGAAAATTTCCCTAACTTTGGGAAGTAAACAGACATCCAGGTCCAAGAAACTCAGAGAGTCACAACCAAGATGAAATCAAAGAGAGTCACATCAAGGCATATTATAATCAAAATAGCAAAAGTTAAAGAGAAAATCTTAAATGCAACAGGAGAAAAATAAACAGTCACATGCAAAGGAAACCTCAAACACTGTGAACTGATTTTTCAGGAGAAACTCTGCAGGCCAAAAGACAGTGCAGAATATATTTAAAGTACTGAAAGGAAAAACTTACGCCTAGAATACTATACATAGCAAGATTATCATTCAGAATTAAAGGAAGGAGAAAAAGTTCCCCAAACAAGCAAAAACAAAGGAGTTCATTATTACTAAACTGTCCTTGCAAGAAATGTTAAAGGGTTTTCTTTAAACAGAAAAGGAAAGACCATAACTAGAAATAACAAAATACATGGAGAAAAAAAAATCTCACTGGTAAAGGCAAATATACAGTAAAGTCAATGGATCAGCCACTTAAAAAGCTACATGAGTTTAAAAGACAAAATAGTAAAATCAACTATTACTACAGTAAGTAAAGGCTACACAAAATAAAGAGTTTAAAATATGATGTCAAAAACAAAATGGGGGAGAGTATAAATCAAAGTTTCAGGATGTGTTCAAACTTAAGTGACTGTCAACTAAAATAGACATATAAGGGCACCTGGGTGGCTCAGTAGGATAAGCTTCTGACTTCAGCTCAGGTCATGATCTTGCAGTCCTGGGATCAAGCCCCATATCAGGCTCTGTGCTCAGCAGGCAGTCTGCTTGTCCCTGTTCCTCTCCCTCTCCGTCTGTCCCTCCCACCACTCATGCTTGCTCTCTCTGTCATAAATAAATAAAATCTCAAAAAAAAAAACCACTATCTATCATCTATCTATATACAATATACTGATATATATTTACCTCATGGTAGCCACAAACTAACAATCTATAATAGAGACAAAAAATAAATAAATAAACAGAAAGGAATAAACACATAATGCTACAGGAAACCTTCCACAAAGGAAGAGACCAAAAGAAGAAGAAAGAAAAAACTACTAAAACAAGCAGAAAACAATTAACAAATGGTAAAAGTACATACCTATCAATAATTAATTACTTTAAGTGTAAATAGATTAATTGCTCCAATCAAAAGACTGAATGGATGGATAGAGGACTGAATGGATGATTAAAAAAAAGAAAATAAAAAAATAAAAATAAAAGACTCACTTATATTCTAGCCACAATGACTCACTTAAGATCTAAGGAAACACAACACACAAAAGATCTAAAGAAACACAAAGACTGAAAATGAAGAAATGAAAAAAGATATTTTATGAAAATGAAATGACAAAAGCTGGCACAGCAATACTCACATAAAAGAAAACAGACTTTAAAAAAAGGATTGTAAACAAAGCCAAAGAAGAGCATTTTGTAATAATGAAGGGGTTAGTCCAGGAATATGTACTATTCATAAATATGTATGCACTCAACATAGGGACACCTAAATATAGAAAGCAAATATTAATAGACATAAAGAAATTGACAGTAATACACTAATAGAAGGGGACTTTAATACACCACTTACATCAATGGATAGATCACCCAGACAGAAAATCAGTAAGGAACCTGTGGCTTTAAACGCCACATTAGACCAGATGGACATAATAGCTACATAGAGAACATTTCATCCAAAAACACCAAAATACACATTCTTTTCAAGTGTATATGGAACATTCTCCAGGACTGATTATATGTTACACCACAAAACAGGCTCAAATTCAAGAAGATTGTAATCCTATCTAGCATCCTTTCTGATCACAGTGGTATGAAATTAAACATTGATTACAAGAAGAAAACTAGAAAAAACACAAACATGAAGACTAAAAACATGCTACTAAGCAATCAATGGGTCATGAAGAAATCAAGGGGAAATAAAGAAAATAGCTTGAGACAAAAAAAAAAATTGAAATGCACTGGTTCTAAATCTTTAGAATGCAACAAAAGCAGGTCTAGAAGGGAAGGATACAGGCCTACCTCAAGAAATAAAGAAACAAAAATATTAAATAAAAAATCTAATTCTACACCTAAAATAAGTATAAATAAAGAGTCAGCAAAGCCCAAAATTAGCAGAAGGAAGGAAATAATAAAAATCGGAATGGAAGTAAAGAAAATAAAGACTAAAAAAAAAAAAAAAAAAAAAAAAAAAAAAAAAAAAAAAAAAAAAAAGGAAAGATTAATAAAACTAAAAGCTGACTCTGAAAAGATACATAAGATCAATAAACCTTGACCCAACATAACAAGAAAAAAAGAGAGAAGGCCCAAATAAGTAAAATCAGAAATAAAAGAAGAGAGGTTGTAACTGACACCACAGAAATACAAAAGATCATAAATCATTGGAAAGCATGGAAAAAAAAGGATAAATTCCTACAAAAACAAACCTTCCAAGACTGATCTATAAATAAATAGAAAATACAAATAGACTGACCACAAGTAATGACATTGAAACAGTAAAAAAAAAAAAAAAAGAAACAAACAAACAGAAAAACACTCAAACCACAAAAGTCCAGGACCAGATGGCTTCACAGGTCAATTCTACCAGACATTTAAAGAATTAACACCTATCATTCTCAAATTATTTTAAAAAATTNACAGTAAAAAAAAAAAAAAAAAAGAAACAAACAAACAGAAAAACACTCAAACCACAAAAGTCCAGGACCAGATGGCTTCACAGGTCAATTCTACCAGACATTTAAAGAATTAACACCTATCATTCTCAAATTATTTTAAAAAATTGAAGAGGAAGAAATGCTTTCAAACTCATTTTAGAAGGGCATCATTACCCTGATACCAAAACCAAAGACACCCCCAAAAAAAAAAAAAAAAAAAAAAAATTAAAAGCCAATATCCTTGATAAACATAAATGCAAAAATTATCAACAAAATATTAGTAAACCATATTCAACAATACTTTAAAAGGATCATACACCACAATCAAGAGGGCTTTAATCCAGGGATGCAAGGATGGTTCACATCTGGAAATCATATTAAAAAAATAAAAGATGAAAATATGATCTCAAAAGATGCAGAAAAAGACTTTGACAAAATTTAACATCCATTTATAATAAAAACTCTCAACAAAGTGTATATAGAGGAATGTATCTCAACATAATAAAGTCCATGTATGACACACCCACAGCTAACATTAAAGTGATGAAAAGCTGAAAGCTTTTCCCCTAAGAAGCAAGACAAGAATGCCCACTCCTGCCACTTTTTTTTTTTTAAGATTTTATTTATTTATTTGACAGAGATAGAGACAGCCAGCAAGAGAGGGAACACAAGCAGGGGGAGTGGGAGAGGAAGAAGCAGGCTCCTAGCGGAGGAGCCTGATGTGGGGCTCGATCCCAAAATGCCGGGATCACGCCCTGAGCCGAAGGCAGACGCTTAACCACTGTGCCACCCAGGTGCCCCCACTCCTGCCACTTTAATTCCACATAACATTGGAAGTCCTAGGCAGAGCAATTAGGTGAGAAAAAGAAATAAAAGTAACCCAAATTGGAAAGGAAGTAAAACTGTCACTATCTGCAGATGATATGTTTGTATATATGGAAGACCCTAAAGACTTCACCAACAAACTTGTTAGAATGAATGAATGAACTCAGTAATGTCGCAGGTGTGAAATTAACATACAGAAATTGTATTTCTATAATAATGACCAACCAGAAAGAGAAATTAAGAAAACAATCCTATTTATAACTGCACCATAAAGAGTAAAATACCTAGGAATAAATTTAACCAGCGAGGTGAAAGACTTGTATACTGGAAACTATACATTTGATTGGTGGAAGGAATTGAAGATGATGCAAATGAATGGAAAGATATATCGTGCTCATGGCTTGAAGGACTAATATTGTTAAGATGTCCATATGTACATATTCAACACAATTCTCATTAAAATACCAGTCGTACTTTTCCTGGAACTAGACCAAAGTATTCTAAAATTTGCATAGAAGCACAACCGACCCCCCAAATCCAATGCAGGCTGACGGAAAAAAATAAGCTGGAGGCATCATGCTCCCAGATTTCAAATAATACTATACCACATCATTACAATCAAAAAAGTATAGTATGGCTACGAAAACAGACACAGATTAATGAAATAGGTTAAAGAACACAAAAATAAACCCATGCATACTTGGTCTGGTAATCTATAACAAAGGAGGCAAGGATATACAAAGTGGGCTTTTCCTCTATGGTCAGGAGTATGATAGGGATGTCCATTCTCACCACTGTCCTGGAAGTCCTAGACACAGCAACCAGACAACACAAAGAAATAAAAGGCATCCAAATCAGCAAGAAAGAAATCAAACTTTCACTATTTGCAGATAACATGATACTCTATATAGAAATCTTGAAAGACTCCTCCAAAAATGGCTAGAACAGATACATGAATTCAGTAAAGTTGTAGGACACAATATCAACATACAGAAAATTGCTGCATTTCTATACACCAATAATGAAGCAGTAGAAAGAGAAATTAAGGAATTAATTCCATCTACAATTGCACCAAAAACAATAAGATACTTAGGAATAAACCTAACCTAAGAGGCGAAAAACTTGTACTCAGAGAAAGACAAATATTCTATGATTTTGGAATGTAAGAAAAAATCAAATGAGCAAAGGTGGGGAAAAAAGAGAGAGAGAGAGAGAGAGAGAGAGAGAGAGGGAGGCAAACCATAAGAGATTCTTAGCTATAGAAAACAAACTGATGGTTACCAGAGGGGAGGTGAGGGGTGTGAAAGAGGTGATGGGGATTAAGGGGTGCACTTGCTGTGATGAGCACTGGGTATTGTATGGAAGTGCTGAATCACTATATTGTATACCTGCAACTAATATTACATTAGGTTAACTAAGTGGAATATATATAATAACTAACTAAATAACTAACTAACTAACTAACTAAATAAATAAATAAATAAATAAAATTTAAAAGAGTAAACAATGTGGAAAATACAGTCTCTTCAATAAATGGTGTTTAAACCATTTAAAACTGGACAGGTACATGTTAAAAGAATGATTACACTCAAATAATGAAACATGGAACACTACATCAAAAACTAATGAAGTATTGTATGGAAACTAACATAATAATAATAATAATGAAAGAATGAAACTAGACTACAAGTTTACACCATAGACACAACTAAATTCAAATTGGATTAAAGACTCGAATGTAAGACCTGAAACCATAAAACTCCTAGAAGAAAGCATAGGCAGGAAAATCTTTGACACTGGTCTTGCAATATTTTTTGGAACAGTGTCCTTAGGCCAGGGCAAAAAGGCTAAAATAAACAAATGGGATTACATCAAACTAAAAAGTTTTTTTCACAGTGAAGTAAACCACCATTTAAATGAAAAGGCAACCTACTGAATGGGAAAAGATTTTTGCAGTCATACATTCAATAAGGGGTTAAGATCAAACTGTATAAAGAGCTTACACAACCTAATTTCAAAAATACCAAACAACCCAATTAATAAATGGGCATTGGATTTGAATAGAGTTTTCCAAAGAAGACATACAGATGGCCAACAGGCAAATAAAAAGATGCTCACCATCACTCATCATCAGGAATTTGAAATCAAATCCACAAGATATTACCTCACACCTGCCATATCAGCTATTATCAAAAAGACAAAAAACAACAAGTGTTGGTAAGAATGTGGAGTAAAGGAAATCCTCACACACTGTTGCTGGGAATGTATATTGATGCAGCCACTATGGGAAACATTATGGAGGTTCCTTAAAGATTTAAAAATAAAACTACCATATAATCTAGCAATTCCAAGTCCAGATATTTATCTGAAGAAAATGAAAATACCAATTCAAAGAGTGATATGCACACCTATGTTCAATGCAGCATTATTTACAATAGCAAGATATGAAAACATGGTATATATGTACCCACAATAGAATATTACTCAACCATAAACAATGAAACCTTGCCATTTGTGACTGCTGGTTGGATCTAGAAGGTATTATGCTAAATGAAATAAATCAGAGAATGATAAATACTCTGATTTCATTTCTCTATGGAATTTTAAAAAGAAATAAACAAGCAAAACAAACCAGAAACAGACTCATACATATAGGAAATGAACTATTGGTAACCAGAGGGTGAAGGGGCTTACAGGAAAATAAGAGAAGGGGATTAAGAAAAAAAAATTCCAGTTATGAAATAAGTCATAGGGATATAATGTAGACTATAGGGAATATATTATAAATTTTTATGGTGACAGATGGTAACTTGACTTATCATGGGGATCATTTTGTAATGTATAAAAATATTGAATCACTATGATATATACCTGAAACTAACAGGATGTTGTAAGTCAATTGTACATCAATAAAAAAGTTAAAATTAGCAGTAAAAAGTGTTTTGTAATTGTTAATTAGAGACTACATACAATTTATACATAAAAGGTCTCATAATTTCAGTGAACGTTCATCTCTGCAAAATGATCTTAGTATTTTTTTAATAATAGTCCAATTAAAAATGTATCTCTAATTAAAGTCACAGTTACCAAACTACTAAGAATTATGTATGGAATAATTGTAATATTTTTAATGAATTTGTTTTCTATTTTAAGGTAAAAAAAATTTTACATATAATATTTTTGTTAAATCTTATATATGATTATAAACACAATTTTCTGACTTATCTACTCTAGAATGTACTTTGTAAGATATTAAGTTTCAATCTGATTTAATATCTGTAACTGTATTCTTTGCAATCCTCCAACAAAGAAAAGATTTCAACAAATACCCTTTTCAAGTCATATAGTGGGTAGTATGCTAAAATAATAATAGTACTTATTTCACATTCATTAATATTCAGATTTTTAAAAAGATTTTACTTTTTTTATTTGAGAGAGAGAGAGAACACACAGAGGGAGAGGGAGAAGCAGACTCCCTGCTGAGCAGAGAGCCGGATGCAGGGCTAAACTCCAGGACCCTGGGATCATGACCAAAGCCGAAGGCAGATGCTTAACTGACTGAGCCACCCAGGCACCCCAGATTTTATTTTTAAATAACTAATATGATTTCTTCAGTATATACATGTAAGATCATTAATTCCATTTTATTAAGCCAAAACAGGCAATACAAAAACTTACTTTTTCCTAAGATGTTTTATATTATTAAATTGTAGTACCACTTTTTAAATCTAAACTAATTTTTCATCATCTCCAGTTTTATTTTGTATAAATATAAATTTAAAAGTCTATAACAGAGCTCATAATACAGTCACTAAACATATGTATTACTTTCAGTTCCCTGAAAACATGAAACAGCTGAAAAGTTCTTTTTCCTTGGATTTGTTAGGAAAATTAGTGATAAACATTTTTATAAATAATCATAAAATTCAAAGACAGAGAATAGTAGCTCTGCAAAAGAAATACTTAATGGAATGCATCTTCATTCAACTCATGGGAAAACATGGAAGAGGCAGCCAAAGAATGAAAGCTATTTTTTTTTGAAAATATGTGATTTCTTTCTTAGAAGTTAAGATTTTATTGCCATTTTATTTATTAAAAATATAGAAATTCATCTTATTATAACACTGGCATTATTCCTACCATTGCCTAATTTAAAGGATAGTTCCTAACTGAGAAGTCCTACTTTAGTCAGAAATTAAAAATTCCTTCATGCTGTCATCCGCACTAAAGCTGAAAAATTATCTGAATCCTGTCCTGAGAGACCGGAACACGTCCTGGTGATGGAACTACATCTGCAGCAGCGTTTGGTGCCACATCCTTGTATTCAACTCCTTGTCTTCGAGATGCAAGGTCCCTTTTCCCTCTCTTTTTCCACTCTTCTCTTTCTAATCCAAGTCAACCTTCTGCCTTGTCCTCTCCTTTCTTCTATACCTAATTTCATCTATTTCAGGCAAGCACACTTTCGAATCTTTTTATTATCTACTTAGGCCAGAAAGTTTTAGTGTATACATTTATGTTTCACTTTAAGATGAAGGAAGAAAAAAGTTGCCCTTGTGTTCTCAATGAAAGAATAATGAGGACGGGAATAGAGGTCTATAAAGACTTGGAAATTGTTATGGCAGAGCTGGTAGAAAGGGTTTAAGTGAACAATGGTAAGTGGATTGCAGATGAACCTGAATGTAAGAGAAGATAAAAACTAGGCATTCAAAAGGAAAGAACTTGATACTGAAATGCAAGGCACAGAAGGCACAACTATTACTTATAAATTCAGACAACCAGTAAGAAAGCAAGCCAATAATGAGATAGTGTAGGCAGACAGGAAACAGAAGCCTGTCTGTGTAATCTAGGCTGCACAGAATAGACACGCAAACTAATATAGAAGAAAAAAGTCAGCATCTCCAGGTGTGGGGTTTGGAGAACAGGAAGGATGGCTAGCTAAACATAAATTGTTACACAATCAACTTTTTCCTAAATAAAAAATCTTTATCTGATTTCTCCTAGAACAGAAACCAATCAAAGACAGAGACAGTATATGGAAAATTCATATCCCAATTAGATACATTGGTACATTTAGTTTTAAGAAAGAACAAAAACCAAGGAGAAAATAAAAAATTATAAATACTTGGGGTGTCAGGGTGGTGCAGTCAGTTAAGCATCAGACTCTTGGTTTTGGCTCAGGTTGTGATCTCAGTGTCATGAGATCCATCTCCAAGCTGGGCTCTGCTCTCAGAAGTCTGCTTAAGATTCTCTCTCCCTCTGCTCCCCCCACCCTCTCTCTCAAGCATAAATAAATCTTAAAAAAAAAATTAAGCACAAGCTTATTTTATAAAAGGTATAATTTAGAATGCTATATGCACTAAACTCCTAATTATAAATATCTATCATTTAGATTCTCTACAGTGGAAAGAGAAAGAAAAAAATACTTCAGATTATGGTGCAGCAGTTAACTACTCATCCAATAAACTGTCAGGTTGTTCACAGCTCTAGTGATGTCAAGTAGTGCCCAAGTATCATCCTTAAGAACTTTAATTTCCTTAAATTTTTGTGAATTAATCATTAAGCTGTGTTAATGTTAACATATGTTCCATTAGGACAAATACCATCTGTGCGAAAGCCATCCGTGATGACACATAGGTAAGTATCAGATTGAAAACTTGCATTCAATCCCTCATGTAATTTATATCATGGAAAGTGTAAAGTGTAAGTAAAGTGTACCTGTATTTTATGAGGTAAAATAAAGAAGGTTCCCACTTTCACACAATTCCTACCATCATGATGGCTAATTTTTCCATTGTAAGTAATTTTTTAAAGGGATGTAATTACTAGAAAGCAGGAGAAAGTCATGATTATTTTCAATTAGAACAAGTACATCAATAGTGCCATTCAGGTTAACTATACCCTTAACTGATTTTCTGGGTGCTTGATTATCAATCCTGAGAGAAGCATGTTAGAGTCTCCAACTATAATAATGGACTTGTCTATTTTCTTTACAATTCTATCAGTTTCTGCATCATTTATTTTAATAGTATGTTGTTAGGTATATAGATATTAAGAACTGTTAGGTCTTCTTGGAGCATTGGGCCCTTTATCATTATGTATCTCCTCTATTTCTGATATTTTCCTTCTTCTGAAGTTGGCTTTGTCTGAAATTATATAGCTAGTCTAGCTTTCTATTTATGTTAGCATGGTATATCATCCCTTTATATTTTAGCCTGAGTATTTATATTTAAACTAGGTTTCCTGTAGACAGTGTATAATCAGGTCTTTTTTTTTTTAAATGCACTCTGATAGTCTCTGTTTTTTAATTGGCATAATTGGACTTTCTACATTTAAAGAAATTAGTGATACAGTTGAACTAGTATCTACATGTTTGCATCTGTTTCCAATATGATGTACTTGTTCTTTGTATCTTTTTTTCTGGCTTCTCTGGTTTTTATTGAACTCATTATAATGAGTCTATTTTATTTCCTCTCTTAGAATATTAGCTATACATTTTAAAAATAAATCTTAATGAATGAGCCAGAGTTTGAATACACATTTTTAAACAAATCTAGGTCCACCTCAAAAGCCACTGTATTATTTTGCAAGCAGTACAGATACAATATGAGTATTCCCACTTTCTATCTCTCATCTTTTATGATTTCTGTCAGTGATTTCACTTAACCATATGCTATTATCACCCAATACATTTAGATTATTGTTATCTTAAACAGTTATCTTTCAGATTAAGAAGAAAAATAATTTTATTTTAATTTCATTTGTTCCTTCACCCAGTCTTCCTTTTTCATCTAGATTCTCTATCATTTCCTTCTTCCTGAAGAACTTCTTGAACATTTGAAAGACAAGTCTACTGGTGATGGATCCCTCAGCATTTGCCTAAGAATATCTTTATATTTCTTTCATTTTAGAAGAATAATTTTTCTGGAAATATAATTCCAGGTGGGTGGTCTTAAAATTTCCTTCTTCTTTTAATACTTTACATGTTCTGTTCCACTCTCTTCTTGTTTGCATGGTTTATGACAAGAAGTCTGATGTAATTTGTATCCTTGTTCTTTTATTGCTAGAGCTAGGAGGCATCATTTTTCTCCCCTACCCCCCAACCTAGATACTTGGACACCTGCTGGAATCAGCATGAACACTCACCACCTAACTTGCTAACACTGCATGCCCCACCCTTGTGTTCTCCTGGGGACTGCCCCCCTTACTCAGCAGAAGTCCATCCAAAGCAGTGCAAGACACATCTCATTCTGCAAGTAGCCCCAGCAGGGGCCAGCACCACTCTAAAGTAACTCTTACTCTGGGGAAAGGAGAAAATAACCATATGTACCAGTGCCGCTCCAGCCCTGGCAGTGGGTTGGGAGCAGACATCTGATCTGACTATTGGCCCCATCCACAAAAAAAAAAAGACAAAACAAAACAACACCTGATAGAGGGCAGCACAAAGAGAGACCCTGGTAGCTCAGGGTCACTGCGACCCCAACATATAGACTGGTGGCAGACATCTGTTCTGACTGCAGGCCCCACCCACCAGTGAAAGCCCCTCAGGAGGACAACACAGGCAATGCATTCTGCAGGTTAGTGCAACCTCAGTTCCAACAAATGGGCTGAGGACAGGCTTTTGGTCTGATGAAATTCAAGCCCAAACCAGCCTCAGACTGGCCCCTTAGCAGCACAGAAAACAAACCTTGACCATAAGAGGCAAAGAGAACCATTGCATACAACAGGGCTAAAGGCAAATAAGGCTCAGCCACAAAAGATGCAACATACATAGAAGACAATCTCAAGTGCCTGGTTCTAGTGAACAAGAGATATTGTACTAGAGGGCACTACAAGACCTCTTCTTCATATGGCCACTACTTTCAAGATCAGGAGATATAACTGACTTTTCTAATACAAAAAGAGATGTATAGAATTAGACAAAATGAGGAGACAGAGCAATACGTCCCAAATGAAAGAACAGGATGAAATCACAGCAAAGAAGCTAAATGAAACAGAGATAAGAAATATGCCTGATGGAGATTCAAAATAATGGTCATAAAGATACTTACTGGACTTGAGCAAATAGTGGAGTATATCATTGAGACCTTCAACAAAAAGATAGTAAATATAAAAAAGAACCAATCAGAGATGAAGAACTCAATAACTGAAATGAAGGGGAAAAATTAAAAAAAAAACACTAGAGGAGAGAATAAATAGTAGTCTAGAAGAAACAGAAGAATGGATCAGCAACTTGGAAGACAGTAATGTAAAGCAACCAAATTGAATAGGAAAAAGAAAAAAGAATAAAACATGAGAATAGATTAAGGGAACATACCAAAACCATCAAGCTTAATAATACTTGCATTATAGGGATCCCAGAGAAGAGAGAGAAAAAGGGGCAGAAAATTTATTTGATGAAATATTAGCTGAAAATTTCCCTAATCTGGGGAAGGAAACAGTTATCTAGAGCCAAAAGATACAAATAGCCCTGAAAAAAATCAACTCAAGGAGGTCCACACCAAGATATATAATTAAAATGGCAAAAAAGTAGTGATAAAGAAAAAACTGTAAAAGCAACAAGAGAAAAGAAAATAGTTACATACAAGAGAAACTGCATAAGGCTAACAGCTGATTTTTCAGCAGAAACTTTATAGGACAGAAGGGAGTGACATGATATATTCAAAGTGATGAAAAAGAAAAATCTTGCCACCAAGAATGCTCTATCCAGCAAGGCTATCGTTCAGAATAGAAGAACAGATTAAGAGTGTCCCAGGCAAACAAAAATTAAATTAGAAGAATTCATCACCACTAAATCAGCCTTACAAGAAGTGTTAAAGGGAATTCTTTGAATGGAAAGGAAAAGCCATAAAAGGAGAAATGAAACAATTTCGCAGGTACATACAAACATAATAAAAGTAATAGATTAATCACTTAAAAAATTAGCAAGGAAGTGAAAGCACAAAAGCAGTAAAACAATTATATCTATAAAAATCAGTCAGGGATTCACAATAAGAGGATGTAAAATGTGACATTATAGACATAAAGCATAGGGGAAGGGAGTAAAAATTTAGTGTTTTCAGAATGGGTTTAAAGTTAAGTGACCATCAATCTAATATAGATTGTTATATGCTTTGGATATGCAAAATTATGTATATATGTAAAATTACATATATGTGTAAAATTAATGGTAAAAAAAAACTAATGGTAACCACAAATCAAAAATCTTTGAGAGAAGCAGAAAATAAAGAGAAAAGAATCCATATCACTAAAGAAAGCCATCAAACTAAAAGAGAAGAAGTAACAAAGAACTGCAAAAACCACCATAAAACAAGTAACAAATGACAATAAGTACATACATATCAATGATTACTTTGAATGTAAATAGACTAAATGCTCCAAAGACAAAGGGTAACTGAATGGATCAAAAAGCAAGACCCATCTATATGCTGCCTATAGGAGACTCATTTCAGACCTAAAGACATATGCAGATTAGAAGTGAAAGGATGGAAGATCATTTATCATGCAAATAAAAGCAAACAGAAAGCTGGGGTAGCAATACTTATATTGTACAAAAGAGACTTTAAAACAAAGACTGTAGCAAGAGACAAAGTAAAACACTACATAATCATAAAGGTAATATCCAACAAGAAAATATGACAATTATAAATATTTATGTACCCACTTCCACTATTTGCAGATGACATGATACCATGTATAGAAAACCCTAAACTTTCCATCAAAAAAATATTAGAGCTGACAAATGAATTCAGTAAGATTGCAGAATATAAAATCAACATACAAAAATCCATTGTATTTCTATACACTAATAATAAAGCAGCAGGAAGAGAAATTAAGAAAACAATCCCATTTATAATTGTACCAAAAATAATACAATACCTAGGAATAAACTTAACCAAGGAGGTGAAAGACCTGTACTGAAAACTATAAAACACTGATGAAAGAAATTGATGATGACACAAAAAAATGGGAAGATATTCCACGCTCATGGATTGTTATAACAAATATTGTTAAAGTGGTCACACTACCCAAAGCAATCTACATATTTAATGCAATCTCTATAAAAATATGAACAGCATTTTTTTTAGAACCAGAACAACTAATCTTAAAATTTATATGGAACCACAAAAGACCCCAAATAGCCATAGCAATCTTGAAAAAGAACAAAACTGGAGGTATCACAATCCCAGATTTCAAGCTATACTACCGAGCTGTAGTAATCAGAACAGTACAGTTCTAGCACAAAAACAGAAACTCAGATCAATGAAGCAGAATAGAGAGCCCAGAAATAAACATACAATTACACAGTCTATGACAAAGGAGACAAGGATATGCAATGAGGAAAAGGCAATTTCTTCAACAAATGTTACTGGGAAAACTAGACAGCTACATGCAAAAGAATACAATGGAACCACTTTCTTATACCATATACAAAAATAAACTCAAAAGGCATTAGGGATCTAAATGAGAGATTTGAAGCCATAAAAGTCCTAAAAGAAGGCACAGGTAGTCATTTCTCTGACATTGGTTGTAACAATATTGTTCCAGATATGTCTCTTGAAGCAAGGGAAACAGAAGCAAAAATAAACTATTGGGTCTATGTCAAAATAAAAAGTTGCTACAACAAAGGAAACAAACAACAAAACTAAAAGACAACCTACTGAATGGGAGATGATATTTGCAAATGACATATGAGAAAAGGTTAGTAGCCAAAATATATAAAGAACTTATAAAACTCGACAACGAAACAAAACAAACAACAAAAAACCGCAAATAATTCCACTACTGGGTATTTACCCAAAGAATAGTAAAACACTAATTCAAAATACATATGCACCCCTATGTTTATTGCATTATTTACAATAGCCAAATTAGGGAATCAGTGCTAGTTCCATGGATTGATGAATGGATAAAGAAGTGGTATATATATACATAGTGGAATAATTACTCAGCCATAAAAAAGAATGAAATCTTGCTGTTTGTAGCAATATGGATGGATCTAGAGGGCATAAAGATAAGTGAAAGAAGTCAGGCAGAGAAAGACATATATCACACGATTTCATTTATATGTGGAATTAAAGAAACAAAAGAAGGAAGAAGAGACAAACCAAGAGCAGACGCTCTTTTTTTAATTCCAGTATAATTAACATACAGTGTTATAATAGTTTCAGGTGTACAATATGGTGATTCAAAGATGCCATACATCACCAGGCGCTCATCACAAGTGTACTCCTTAGTCCCCATTCCCTATTTCATCCATCCTCCACCCACCTCGCCTCTGATAACCATCAGTCTGTTCTCAATAGTTAAGAGTCTGTTTTTTTGGCTTGTCTCTTTCTCTTTCTTTTTCTTTGCTTGTTTGTCTAATTTCTAAAATTCCACATATGAGTGAAATCATATGCTATTTGTCTTTCTCTGACTTACTTCATTTAACATTACACACTCTAGCTCTATCCAAGTTGTTGCAAATGACAAGATTTCATTCTTTTTTATGGCTGAATAATAACAGGTAGGTTTTTCTGTTGGTGTCCCTTTACTATCACTTTCTGTATGCTGCTATAAAATACTAATATAAAAAGGTTACTTTAAACAAATACCTAATTTCAAGAACTCCCAATACTTTGAGCTGGGAATATCCCCAGCTTATTCTCTGGCATGTAATGGATGACAGATTTGTCCTTCTGGACCTGATATACTCCCTGATGATAGTTTGTAATTTCAACCAAATGAAATTTTAAATATGCAGGTTACACTACTAGAGTGGTCATTCAATTTGGCCATTAATCATTATGAGCAATAGGTTAGAAATAGTAATTTCCTAAGAGGCTTAAGACCTTATTGAAGTAGATCTTCACATTCTTACCAGCTCTCATTCTTATTTTCATTTATAAAAAATAAATTTTAATGTGCCAACTACTTATCACTTACTTATCTGCAATAATGATTTCAGATTAAGACTACAAATTTTTGAATCTTAACTCTTTTTCAAAACTGAAAGCAATATGCTGGCTCCAAAGCAATATGATATACAATAAAGGAACTAGTACTAAAATTTTAATAACAAATAAAAGTTACTAGCTAATTAGCTAATAATCTTTCTACCATGTACATGGCTACTACCCAAAGAGATACATCATTTAATCCATTTAATCTTTGCCTCAATTCTACATAGTAAATATTAGAGTAATTACTACCCTTTATTTTTTAGATAAAAATTTGAGTGTAAAAATAATTTAATTGCTCAAGATCAGATATCCCTTAAGGTGTAGATTCAGGTATCAAACCAAATGCTCTTTGACTCCAAACTGAGTGCCCATTCCAGATACTCTGAATGGAACTAGATTAGATTTCTTTTTTTTTAAGATTTATTTATTTATTTATTTGACAGAGACAGAGACAGCCAGCGAGAGAGGGAACACAAGCAGGGGGAGTGGGAGAGGAAGAAGCAGGCTCATAGCGGAAGAGCCTGATGTGGGGCTCGATCCCATAACACCGGGATCACGCCCTGAGCCGAAGGCAGACGCTTAACTGCTGTGCCACCCAGGTGCCCCAGATTTCTATATAAATAATCTGGTTTGGTTTGAGGTCTTGCATATTGAGAGAAATATATAAATCTGACAGAATTCATAGAGTGTACTAAAACAATAAACAGGAAAATATATGTCATGAAAATTGAGTTTTCACATTTTTGCCTCTCCTTTTAAGAACATTTTAGCAGGATGATGAGAATTACCCCACTGTGTAACTACAAAAAATGTTCTGGTGAAATATGTTAGAGAAACTTGTTACCTACTCATGATAGGCTAGTAGAAAGTTGTAACCCTGAAATTTTTAGATTTATAATTATCGCCCAAGAAATAATATCCAAAGCACTAGTCAAAAGAGGAAAAGATTAGTTGTGGGAATGTAAAATTGAGAAAAACTTCTATTTCCAGTGCTTAGCCAAAATTTTTGTCTATTGCTCTATTGAGAGAAGAAATAGAAATGTTGGGAAGCGTATTTTTATGTAAGAGTAAAATAATATTCAGGAACATTAGGGGTGTTCAGGAAGCCAGCATTAAAACGTGGGTTCCTGTTCTCAGAACATAGTGCCAAGTCGTGGTACTCTCTGAGTCTTAGTTTCACCACCTATAGAGTGCAGGTACTTTCCCTCTCTCCCAGTATTTCCTGGAAGCAAATTCACAACTATGGATAAGCCCTTTATAAATTCTACGTTTATTTTTAATACAAAATTGTATGGTTCTCAAGTGCTATGGACATGTGCAGTGTCACCTCTCTGGACACTTTTAAACATCATGTTCTTTGTTTAAAAAAAAAAGTTTTTAAGAGATTCTTAATATGGTAGATGTTTATATCCTCCCAATATTCATATGTTGAAACCCTGACCCTCAGTACAATGGTATTTGATGATAGGGCCTTTGGGAGTAATTAGGTTAGATGAAGTCTTGAGGGCCATGGGACCCTCATGGTGAGTTTGTGCCTTTCTAAGAAGAGACACCAGAGAGCTTGTGCTCTCTTGCTCATTCTCTCTCTTCCATGTAGGGCACGGAGAGAAGTTGGCTCTCTATAAGGCAGAAAGAGTGCCATCACCAGAAACTGACCATGCTGCTACTCTAATCTTAGACTTCCACACTCCAGAATCATGAGAAAATAAATTTCTATTTTTAAGTCACCAATTTATATTTATATGGCAGCCCTAGCAGACTAAGACAGAAGGATACGTTATAATGATGATTTATTTGAATTATGTATTTTAAAAACAAAAACAAAACTAAGACTGCATTGGGTTATTATGTCTCAATACTATAGATTTTTACCATTATTATAAATGAAAATTTATACTATAAATTTTAAATACAGAACTATAATTCAGAACTAAATCACAGTTAAAAGGAAAATAAATAATTCCATGGGTTTATTAGCAAGTGCAACTGTAAAGTTCTGAAGAGTGAGAAAACGTTCCATCTTCAGCCAAAATTATTCAAGCGTAACTTGATCAAAGATAATATGCAGAACGCTGCCTTCAGTGAGACCACAGGACCAGAAGGCTTCAGATGGACACAAGCCAGTTCTGAGTGCTGCAGCTGACAGGAATTATCTCAGCAGTTCAATTACTGTTCTTTCCAACTCTTCTTCCATATTAATGTCTATATAAGTTCCCAAAGCTGCCCAAATATCATTTATATGGAGGAATACCACTCCTTTGAAAAGCAGAGCAGACTTAAAACTCTATAAAGAAACTAGGAGAAACTGTACATCTAGTGACTCAATCAAATTTATAGGCTGACTTTCCTATTTTAACCAGAGTGGAGTAATAAAGAGAAAATATGAATTCAAGACAACTTTATCCTGATGATGAACACTGGTGAGCAAAGATTAGTAGACAAAGAGATCATAGCTAATAGCTGAAAGGAGATTATATAAGTGATCTATCTACTTCAATAGCTCTTTCTTCCATGATAAACTTAACACTGTTCTTTCAGAACATTATGGAAATCCTACTACTCTCCAGGTATGGACTGACAAATCACTAACTCCTTTGATTCACTCCATTTCTATTTTATACAAATAGACCATATTGACTTCAAATAAGAATTTATGGAAAAACAAAATTACACTCTCTTTGCACAATATTTTATTTTTTAATTTTTATTTAGAAAATAAATATCTCAAATGAATTTAGACTTTATTTCATTCTTCAGCATCATTTTAAAGTGTTTCATAAACAGTTTATCAGACCATTTTAAGAGATATTTCACTATTTCTATTAATTTATAAATTAATTATAACAAATATTTTGTGGTGCTACAACATACAAAGATAACATTTTGAAAAATATATTATGGCCCTGGATTTCAAATGAGTATATTGAGACTTTTTAAGTTCACTATCTAGAATTAAGATATTCAGTGAACTCAAAAGAAAACATTCTTCTATAGAATAGACCTTCTATAGACTTTCTATTCAAAGAGAAAAACTGAGTAAATGTTTCATAATCCCATTTTAATTTTCTCTAGAAAATGTTACCCATGTTTCCTATCCTCATTTCTTTCCACCATGCTTCCCACATAAAATTATAGATTATTTGAGGTGGCTCAGTTGGTTAAGCACCCAACCCTTGCTTTTGGCTCAGGTCATGATCCCAGGGTTGTGGGATCTAGACCCACATGGAGCCCTGTGTTGGGCTCCATGCTCAGCAGGGAGTCTGCTTGAGATTCTTTCCCTCTGACTCCCTCTGCTTGCGTGCACACATGGGTATGTGCACACACATGCTTTCTCTCTCTTTCAAATTAGTAAATCTTTTTAAAAAGTTATAGCTTATGATTAAAGCTGTAAAGTCCAGGTAAATACATAAAAGCAATTTTCCATTTCTATCCAAGAAGAATGGATTTTAAAATTCTTGTTGATCCTTTATTTCTCATGTTTATTCCTACAATCACATTTAGCTCCTATAATAACTTTTAAAAATGTGCAGTTAAAATGTACCCTCTTGGTTTCAAATCCACAGCATAATTTCCCTCTACAAGCTGTTTTTACTTTAAAAAAATGTAGTCCAACAGTATCCTATTTTTTTAAACATTTATTTTGTAATTATAGATTCACAGTCAGTTTCAAAGAAATATGCCAGGATGTCCTGTGCACTCTTCATCCAGCCTATCCCAATGGTAATATCTTCCATAATTTAGTACAACATTAAAACCAGAGAGTTGGTATTAGTTCTCCATTGTTTTTGCTGAGCTAAATGAGTTAATGAATTTTCTCTAAACCTTCTAAATTTTGCATAATACATCTTTATATAGGTGTGAGTGTGCATGCATGTGTAAACATGTGTGTAAATAACTACGTTAAATATCTGAAAATTAGCTATTCCATTCCCTTTTCTTTCACATAAATACTTTTTAGCTCCACTATTTAAAAATTATTTTTACCTAAATATCTTAATCATACTACATTTATAATCATTCTTTGCTTCCTTGCCATAATTCTTCTAAAGGTAAGTTTCAAAATAATAAATTAACTGGATAATATGCATTCTTTATCCAGACTTACTACAAATGAAATGAATTTAATATCATCTCAGGTGTCTAAAAATGCCCTCAGGAATATTGCATTGGGAAGACACTTAAGGAATTTGTCTGCTTTTGAAGAGTCTGGAGCAATTGCCTCAATGTAAATTTGACTTAGAGCTTAATGTTTCATTGTAATTTCTAGTCCTAGTTACTAATATCCTTACATAATAATATTTATAAGTTAAATATATCATTAATTTCATAATTTTCATGATAATGTTATGGCTAAATTTCATATTCCAGTTTTTGTGGAATCAATTATTTCTAATCCTGATGGGAATTAATGTTGAAGCAGAGCTCCTTTTTCCCCTTCTGTTAATCCACTTAAGTTGTCTTGAATTTGAGATTAATTTGGCTATATTTTATATTTGCATCCCCTTATTTAGACATGGGTAGAGAAGTACAGATTTCATTTTAGGCTTTGACTTTCTTCAAAACAGTGTCTATGAAACAGTGTTAGCAAGTGGAAAGAGCCTAGGGATTTTTAGTCTTGTGCCTGGAGGAAAACTTAAAAAATAATATCACACTGAGATGTGGGCAATATTTTTTGTGTTCAAACTTTAATATCTCTAACTTCCTGAGGTCTTCTGGAATCATGGAATACATTTACAGTCAATGTGGAACTGGATAGAGAAAACTACAACGTTGGTCAGTGTCTTTGATAGGACCCAAGGAAGTATTGCCTGATTGGTGATACTAAGTGAAAAGGAGGAATGGCAGAGCTGTAGGATTAGATTTTCGTGCACATTTATTGTTTCCAATATCCACACAAGTTTGGAATTATTACCCTTACTTTAAAAATACGAAAAATAAAATTCAGAAAAGTAAAGTGACTTACCTAAAGTTGCAGATGTAGCAATTATTGAAATCAGGGTACAAATTCAGTTGTGACTTCTCCAAACACTTCTAACTTGCTCATTTTGTTATAACAGCTAGAGACTTCAAGTGTTTGTTTTCAATTAATCTTTAAAAAAAGATTAAAAAATTAATTTTCAATTAATGTCAAAACAACAATGCATGTATAAATGCTATTTTCTAGGAACATGACAATTAGTCAAAAGGAAAAAGTTCAAACAAGTTCTGATAACTGAATAATATGTTATTATAATTTTCAGAACTCTGTGCTAAGCATTGTGCATTAACAGATATTTGACATATCCCATATACCCTCTTGCATACCTGTCTGACCAGGAGGAGTTTCTGCATTGTCCAGGTGGGACTTTTCTTTCCATATCATTACTGTCCATTCTGTGAGTGCTTCAAGAACCTCAACTGATGTTTTGGAAGATTGAGAGAAAGTTAATGAGTGTTCTGGATGTTTGACATAGGACAGAGTTGACATAGGTGCTAAGCAAAATTTCAGAGGACATAAAATTATTCTGCCAGATAATAAGCAGGCCCCACGGGCCCTACAGGCAGCAAGTGCCTAATGAGGCTACTGAAAGTCTCTCCAAACAACTATAGAAATGGCCTCTGTGTTACATACTTGCTTGGACAGGGGAAGGGCTACAGGCATGCTCAATTTTAAGGTAGAAACCTGGCATTAGCCAAAATGTGCTCAACTGTCTCAACATCTTTATTTCTATCTAGTCTGTGCAATGTTAATTTTCCTGTCTACCAGAGGAAGATCGGGAATTGTGGGAAAGCAAGAAAAACACCAAAAAATACATATTCTAAGATTGTAGCTACATGCATGTATGCGTATCCAGGTAAATAATACAAGTGTACACACACAGGCACATGCACACATTATATTAAAAATATGCAGTAAAATATGAGCTCCAAGGACGGCAAGGATTGTGCTGACTTCCTCACCTTTGTGTTCTGAATGCGTATAAAGGTACTTATCTTGGAAAAAAAATTTCTGAAACACTTGTATACCCTGGGTATATATTCTAGACATTTGGTTTGTATATCCTAGATGTTTTATGCAAGCCCCCAAGACCCACTTGCCACTCTCACCACTCCTCTGCGCCATATGGAGCTAACTCTGTGAACTTCATCTAAAGGCTCTCTTGGCCTCTGGCTTCAAGTTTGGTCCAATCACTGGGTGTAAGATGCAAGTGATTACAGGATGGAAAAACAATTTATTTCCATATCCTCCCTCAGAGTTGGCCATGTCTCTCTACCAGAAGGGTCATCAGAATTTGGTGAAGTCTGTATACCAAAGAATACAGCTTCTATCCGGGGAGGTAATGCATCTCTTCTTTCTCAGTCTCTGTGACTGTTCCTTCCAACTGTATCTGAAGCCTACAGTGGCTGACGCTCCAAACAAACAATGGGAAGCTTGATACTTCCCATTAATTTCAGCCACATATTCCTAAACAGCTCCACTCATTTAAAATTTTTTTATTTTGACATGTGTCTCCCATCAGGACTCTGACTGATAAAATTCACCTCTTTTCTTTTTCTATAGAGTTTTAAATTAGACTTCTATTTAGTCCCCACTCTCAAATAAACCATGATAATATTATAAAATCCCTAGTTCTTCCAAAAGCAAGAATTCTTGCTGAGTCACTCTTTGTCGACATTCTACCTTTCCAGCTCTAGGAGTTCCTGCTATATTTTTCTTGTTCAAAGCAAAAATGGTGTCAGATGAAGGGCAAAAACACAGAGGATTGTAGATAAAGGAAAAGACTGTAAAACATGATGTACACAAAATACTTTTTCAAAGATAAATCATCCCATCTTGCAGAACAGAAGTAAGTGAACGACAAGTAACAAGAATTTCTCTGAAACAACTTTGCAATGGACCTCTGTGAGCGTGACTTCATTCCTTTTACTTCCTAGACTCTGCAGCTTTCCTTATCACTTGCTGCTTCTACTAGCAATAATAAATATAAATCACCAAAAAGAATCCCAAGTCTCATTTTAAAACTCTTTCCTCTTAAATCTAGACAAATTTCCTTTTTTCTGATAAAGAATTTCTGCAGAGTTTTAAGAGATCTCCTTCCCTCTTAACAGATTTCTTTTAACTCCGATTGCTGTTATGTTGTTCTCCTCTGATTCTTCAAATTGGTGTGTTTCCAATTCGGTCTTCTTATCAGGGCACATTATCACATAATCTTCTTTCTCTACTCCTTCTAACGAGTAAGAGTCTCTGCAGCCCTCCATAGACCTCAACTCAGTTCTTAATAGTCATGTTGTTTCAAGTTTTCAAACCTCACTGGAGGGAAGGAGTAATTGGAAGTGTGATGTGAAGCACCGTATACACAGTAAAATTACCTTCCCCAGCCCTCAGAGGAGATGGCTGTAGGTGACTGAAACGAGGTTATTTTCTTTTTGGATAGCAGAGCTCTCACCAATTATTTTTCAAAGATGACTTCATAGGTAAGTCAGAGGCATCAGTTATTAGCCATTTTCCTCTATTCTTCTAACCCAATCATATCTCTAAAACTATTTCTAATGTAAACCCCATGGAAAGAATATAACCTCTTAGAAACAAAATTATATCCAAAATATAGATGGAAGAATAAAAGAAAATATACCCAAGTGAATTTTGATAAGCTTTGAACTGTCTTCTTCAGTCACTAATTAAGGTCAAATACAGCTCGCAATGTGCTTTGCCCTTGTGTTCAACAAATTCTTTCCTTTTCAAAATATCGAAGCAGTTATCATTCAGAAATGACCCAAGGAACTCTATCCAGGTGAGATGGATATTTTGGTCACTCTGATAGTTGAGGTTTTAGGAGAAAGTTGAAAGACACTTGAATGTTGATTGCTAAGTTATTATACTGTTATAGTTATGTTAATTGCTACAATTAGTTATTCACACCAAGACAAGAACAAAGCTGTCTAATTGTGTTAGAGCTGAGAGAACTGATTAAAAGCTAAGTGAAATAACACGAATATTTCTCTTAAAACCTTACACCTGACCTTAGAAGTCAGATCAATTTAATTTAATCAGGGAGATTTTTTTCCCTTAATTCTTTGCTTTAGGTTCTTGAGAAGACATTGAAAAGTTTGTCAAAAGCCAAATGGATTTCATAATTAAAGAAATAGCTTTCAAAGTAAATTGTCTTTTAAATATTGTACCCGAAGAATAAGAGAACTAATTTTAAAACAGATTAATAAATATATAAATGACAACTAACATTTATCATTATACATCAGGCATTGTTCTAAGCGCTTACCATGTCATTTTAATGAATCTACAGAATTACCCTAGGATATAAGTCATTATTATCTTCATTTTACAGGTAGGAGGATGAGACATCAAGGGTTAAATAACATGCCCACAGCAGACCTGGCATTCATGAAAGAGATCTGTCCCTACCCAAGACCATCATTCTATCCCACATGTTAAATTTTAAATATGAAGAGTACCAATTTGTTACAGAGTTATGAGTTCTCTTCAAAGTCTTAAAAAAGTACTGGTGTATTTTAAATCACAATTCAGTGATCTCAGCAAATACTGTCCTATTTATTGCATTAGTGTGAGTCTACTGATCCATGCACATGGTTATAAGAGTTTTAAAATAAAAATGTATTTTTAGCATACATAAATCAGTTACTTAAAAACCAAATACACACTTTTTAAAGTCTTAAATGAACCATTTAAACACCACTAGAGCTCTTATTTATAAATGCCATTTTCTAAACACAAGTTTTAATTGCTTCCGTTTGAACTCTTAAACTTAAGGGTGTTCAATGTATTTACATTTCTAAGAGAAATAAGCATAAGTTATAAGACAAAGTTAGAATCAGAGGTCTTGTCTCTTGGCCATTACAAATGAGGGCAGATGTATACAAACACCTGTTCAAGATCTCTTTCAATTCAATCTGGCCTTCATCCCATTTTGTCTAAAAATTCTATCTAGGGCCTGCATTAGGTTGAGGAAAATAGCTGGTTGTTTGTTTTCCTTTATACTAGGATAATCATACTGTTTGATTCTCTTCTAAAACAGGTTGTATTTTTATTTTTAAAAACATAAGTTAAATTAATTTTGATTAAAATTTCCTTCTATAATTATTGTAATTTAAATGGTTCAAAAAAAAAGCTATTGATGAATATTAGCAAAGATGAACTTATTTATAACAATGATGCAGTAAACAGAATTAGAAGAAAAGTGACAGATTGGGAGTATTTGCACTACTTATCCAAAATCCAAAATATATGTAGAACACTTAGAAATTAATGCAAATTACAAGAGAACTTAAGAAAAATATGCAAAAGATAAAAATCAACCAACTCACAATAGAAGAAATATAAATAGCCAATAAACATATGAAAAAATTTTCTCATAAAAATCAAAACTACAAAACTGAAATAAGCATAACATATTTTAACATTGTTGTTTCAAAAATGAATAGATTGACTGGAGGAGTTAAGATGTCAGAGGAGTAGGGGACCCCTTTTTCAGCCAGTCCCCTGAGTTGAGCTGGATAGGTACCAGACAAGCCTGAACATCCACGGAATCAGCATGAGACACAGGAAGATACATCTGGATCTCTACAAATGAACATCTCCAGAGCTGAGTATTGAAGCATGAAGAGGGGAGTTGTGAAACCACACAGAGATATCAGACGATAAACGGAAGGGGGATGGAACCCCTGAGTTTGGGCACCGGAAAGTAGTAGCCACCTGCACGGGGGAGTGGGCGGACTCAGGGACCGTCACATGTGAGGGAGCAGACTGAGACCGTGAGCCGGGAACGCACGCCACCAGACTCAAACGGAGCTCCGGTGTGCTCACTGGAACCAGACTGAGACCAGGGGCTCTGGAACGTGCAGGGGTGGCTGGCGGCTGGCGGTGTTAGAAACACAAAGGACAGAGGCACGCGGGCCCTGGAAGTGAAGGCTGGGACACCGGCTGTGGGGCGCACATCCCGGGACACTGCAGGGTTGAGCAGCACCAACAGAAACAGAGTTAAAGTGGCCAGAACATCAGTGGAGAATGGTCCATGATCCCTCTGTTCTGAGACAGAGGCTGAGATTCGGCCACTGCTGCTCTGACTCTCAGAAGAGGCACAGCAAACCTCCAAGGAAAGCTGCCAGAGAACAAAAGCCTGGAAATACCAGCTCACAGTGTGCCCATCCCCATCCCTCCTCACAGGGGACACTGAGACTCTACCCAAACAGGTTTGCCTGAGTATAGGCGCGGCAGGCCCCTCCCCCAGAAGGCAGGCTGAAAAATCAAGAAGCCCACATCCCCGGAGCGCCTGAGTGGCGCAGTCACCAAGCACCTGTCTTCGGATTAGGGTGTGATCACAACGTTCCGGAAAGGAGTCCCTCATCGGGCTTCTCCACCGGGAGCCTGCTTCTTCCTCTCCCACTCCTCTGCTTGGGTTCCCTTTCTTGCTGACTGTCTCTCTCTCTCTCAAATAAATAAATAAACTCTTTAAGGAAGAAGCCCACATCCCTAAGATCTCTATAAAACAAGGGCGCACGGCCTGGGTCCCAGTCAACACTTGGGCTCTGGACAACCCTGCAATCTCTCTTCATCAGAATGACGAGAAGGAGAAGTCCCCCCCAGCAAAGAAAAGATAATGAGTCTGTGGCCTCTGCCACAGAACTGATGGATATGGACATAACCAAATTATCAGAAATGGAGTTCAGAGTAACAATGATCAAGATGATGTGTAGACTTAAAAAAAGTATAACAAAAATGATNCGTTGCTGAGAATATAGAATCTCTAAGGGCGGAAATGAGAGCAAATCTGGCAGAAATTAAAAATTCTATGAGCCAAATGCAGTCAACACCAGAGGNAATACATACGGATGTATCCCAATTATCAGAAATGGAATTCAGAGCAACAATGGTCAAGATGATGAGTAAACTTGAAAAAAGCATCAGAGAAAGCGTTGCTGAGAATATAGAATCCCTAAGGGCAGAAATGAGAGCGAATCTGACAGAAATTAAAAACTCAGTGGGCCAAATACAGTCAAAACTAGAGGCTCTGACGGCCAGGGTCACCGAGGCAGAGGAACGCGTTAGCGAATTGGAGGATGGGTTAGTAGAAGAAAAAACGAAAATAGAAGCTGGTCTTAAAAAAATCCACGCCCACGAATGTAGGTTACGGGAGATTACTGACTCAATGAAAAGTTCCAATGTCAGAATCATCGGCATCCCCGAGGGACTGGAGAAAAACAGAGGTCTAGAAGAGATATTTGAACAAATTGTAGCTGAAAACTTCCCTAATCTAGCAAGGGAAACAAGCATTCGTGTCCAAGAGGCAGAGAGGACCCCATCCAAGCTCAACCAGGACAAACCTACGCCACGGCATGTCATAGTGCAATTCGCAAATATTAGATCCAAGGATACAGTATTGAAAGCGGCCAGGGCAAAGAAATTTCTCACGTACCAAGGCAAAGGTATCAGGATTACGTCAGACCTGTCTACAGAGACCTGGAATGAGAGAAAGGCTTGGGGGGGCATTTTTAAAGCTCTTTCAGAGAAAAACATGCAGCCAAGGATCCTTTATCCAGCAAAGCTGTCNGACAAACCTACGCCACGTCACGTCATAGTGCAATTCGCAAATATTAGATCCAAGGATACAGTATTGAAAGCAGCCAGGGAAAAGATATTTCTCACGTACCAAGGCAAAGGTATCAGGATTACGTCAGACCTGTCTACAGAGACCTGGAATGAGAGAAAGGCTTGGGGGGGCATTTTTAAAGCTCTTTCAGAGAAAAACATGCAGCCAAGGATCCTTTATCCAGCAAGGCTGTCATTCAGAAATGATGGAGAAATAAAAAACCTTCCAGAAATGCCAGTCACTGACCAATTTCATANTTCCAAAATCGCCAATCATTAACCAATTTCGTAACCATGAAACCAGCCCTACAGGAGATATTAAGGGGGCTTCTATAAAAGTAAAAAGGCCCCAAGAGTGATACAGAGCAGCAAGTCACAACCGATACAAAGACTTTAAAGAGAAATGGCATCATTAAAATCATATCTGTCAATAATCTCTATCAATCTAAATGGCTTAAACTCTCCCATAAAACGCCACAGGGTTGCAGATTGGATAAAAAGACATGACCCATCCATTTGCTGTCTACAAGAGACTCATTTTGAACCTAAAGATACATCCAGACTGAAAGTAAAGGCATGGAATACCATCTTTCATGCCAATGGACCTCAAAAGAAAGCTAGGGTAGCAATTCTCATAGCAGACAGATTGGATTTTAAAGTAAAGACTACAGTTAGTGATACAGAAGGGCACTGTATTATTCTTAAAGGATGTATCCAACAAGTGGACATGACAATTATAAATATATATGCCCCCAACAGGGGAGCAGCAAGATACACAAGCCAACTCTTAACCACAATAAAGAGACATATAGATAAAAGTACGTTAAGAGTAGGGGACCTCAAAACTCTACTATCAGGAATAGACAGATCACCCTGGCAAAAACTAAGCAAAGAATCAAAGGCTTTGAATGCCATACTCGACGAGTTGGACCTCANCAAGAGCTTTGAATGCCATACTCGATGAGTTGGACCTCATAGATATATATAGAACACTACACCCCAGAACCAGAGAATACGCATTCTATTCAAATGCCCATGGAACATTCTCAAGAATAGACCATGTTCTGGGTCACAAAACAGGTCTCAACCGATACCAAAAGGCTGAAATTATCCCCTGTATATTCTCAGACCACAACGCTCTGAAATTGGAACTCAACCACAAGGAAAAACCTGGAAGAAACTCAAACACTTGGAGGCTAAGAACCATCCTGCTCAAGAATGACTCGATAAACCANCATGTTCTGGGTCACAAAACAGGTCTCAACCGATACCAAAAGACTGAAATTATTCCCTGCATATTCTCAGACCACAATGCTTTGAAATTGGAACTCAACCACAAGGAAAAATTTGGAAGAAACTCAAACACTTGGAGACTAAGAAACATCCACTCAAGAATGATCTGATAAACCAGGAAAACAAAAATCAATTTAAAAAATTTATGGAGGCCAATGAGAATGAAAACACAATGGTCCAAAACCTATGGGACACTTCGAAGGCAGTCCTAAGGGGAAAATACATAGCCATCCAAACCTCACTCAAAAGAATAGAAAAATCTAAAATGCAGTTTCTATATTCTCACCTCAAGAAACTGGAACAGCAACAGAGGGACAGGCCTAACCCACTGACAAGGAAGGAGTNGCAGTTGATCAAGATTAGAGCAGAGATCAATGAATTAGAAACCAGGAGCACAGTAGAGCAGATCAACAGAACTAGAAGCTGGTTCTTTGAAAGACTAAATAAAATTGACAAACCACTGGCAACACTTCTCCAAAAAATAGAGAAAGGACCCAAATTAATAAAATTATGAATGAAAAGGGAGAGGTCACAACCAACACTAGTGAAATTGGAAGGATTATTAGAAACTTTTATCAGTAGCTATATGCCAAAAAACTAAGCAATCTGGAAGAGATGGAGGCCTTCCTGGAAACCTATAAACTACCAAGACTGAAACAGGAAGAATTTGATTTTTTAAACAGGCCAATTAATTATGAAGAGATTGAAACAGTGATTAAAAACATTCCAAAAAACAATACGCCAGGGCCTGACAGATTTCCAGGGGAATTCTACCAAACATTCAAAGAAGAAATAATACCTATTCTCCTAAAGCTATTTCAAAAAATAGAAACAGAAGGAAAGCTACCAAACTCATTCTATGAGGCTAATATTACCTTGATCCCCAAACCAGGCAAAGACCCCCTCAAAAAGGAGAATTACAGACCGATTTCTCTAATGAATATGGATGCCAAAATCCTCAACAAGATCCTTGCTAATAGAATCCAACAGTACATTAAAAGGATTATCCATCATGACCAATGGGATTCATCCCTGGGATGCAAGGGTGGTTCAACATTCACAAATAAATCAGTGTCATATATTTTATCAGTAAGAAAGGNTTGCACTACTGGGTATTTACCCCAAAGAGACAGACTTAGTGAAGAGAAGGGCCATATGCACCCCAATGTTCATAGCAGCATTGTCCACAATAGCTAAATTGTGGAAGGAACCAAGATGCCCTTCAACAGATGACTGGATTAGGAAGTATATATGGACCACATATATTATACCTATGTGGTCCATATATACAATGGAATATTACTGAGCTATCAAAAAGAACGAATTCTCAACATTTTGCAACATGGACGGCACTGGAGGAGATAATGCTAAGTGAAATAAGTCAAGCAGAGAAAGGCAATTATCATATGATTTCCCTCATCTATGGAACATAAGAACTAGGAAGATCGGTAGGGGAAGAATGGGATAAAGAAAGGGGTTAATCAGAAGGGGGAATGAAACATGAGAGACTATGGACTATGAGAAACAAACTGAGGGCTTCAGAGGGGAGGAGGTTGGGGGAATGGGATAGACCGGTGATGGGTAGTAAGGAGGGCACGTATTGCATGGTGCACTGGTTGTTATACGCAACTAATGCATCATCGAACTTTACATCAGAAACCAGGGATGTACTGTATGGTGACTAACATAATATAATAAAAAAAATGAATAGATTGATAATATCTGATATAGGTGAGGTTCTGGGGAAATATCATTTTTAACCTTCACGTTACCAAAATAAAGACTGATAATTTCCAGTATTGGTGAATATTTAGGAAATCATTAGTCTCATACTCTGTGAAATTATGGAGAAAATGTGATATAATATCTTCGGAGCCCATGTAGTTAAGTGTAAACTAAATGTAAAAATTTAGTTTTTCATAAAATTTAAAAATGGGCAAAACTTTTAATTGATGTATAATTTATATACTATGGAGAAATACACTTGTTCACAATGAAACACATGAGAAAATACATTGCATCATTATATTGTGAGCATATTGTTTTAATCAAAACGTTATGGTTAAATACTAGGAAGTGGTTCTAATGAATAAAATCAACCTAATATACTGATACATAAAGATCTCTAAGATGTGCTTTAAAGGATAAAGGCAATAATCAAAACCACATATAAACTGTCTATATCAAATCAAAACTATATATAAAATATATAATCAAAACTATATATGAAATAACACTACATTACATATACTATATATATTACAGTGAATACTCATAGATGAGCTCTTTTTCTTGTTTGAATTTTTAACAAAATTTATTTATATATCCTTTATGTAATAAATCTTTAAAAATGGACAAGAAAATGAAAGATCATTGTTGTTAAGCTTATTAAAGTAATGAATGATCTTACTTTTTCTCCCAAGTAGAGGGGTTTTAGAGTGATATTCAAAAATTCTCAAAATGACATTCATTATCAATTGTTTTAAGAAAGAGAAAATAGATTCAGATTGATTTTTTTATTCTTTCAAATATTGTTACTATTTTTCTGGGATAATACATAATTTCTTGTCACGGGAGCATGTGAAGAACTGGAGCTAAGAAATGAAAGGATGCAGAATGTTTGCTTTTGACAGTCTTTAGGCTTCTCAGCTGTGCCTGAAATTGATGATCCAGTATTTCTGCCTTGTTATGTTCATCACTCCCATCTCAGTCGTGTTATTTCAAGAACACATCAAAAAAGAAGATCTCTTTTTGCCTTAAGTGTAACATATCCATCTTCTTCTTTAGATAAGCTGAAGACCTTTTAAGGAAATGGTTTCAAAACCGTTTTGACAAATGGAATTATCTGGGAATTTTTTTTTTTTAATAATGTAGCTATCTGGAAATTCTGAATCAGAAAGGCTCTGGAGGCTTCAGCAGTCAATCAATCCATCAATCAACAAGTGTGTGTGTGTGTGTGCGTGTGTGTGTGTGTGTTTCTGGAAGACAGAAAGGGTCCTGTCCCAACTAATTTTGATAGATCTGTCAGATTTTAAAATCATTCATGTGTTTTCTAGAAACATTGAAAACAATGTGGGGGCCACCTGATGCTATTTTCAAGTTTAAGTATACAACTTTTTGAGAGGATATTGGATGTCTGTATTTTGAAATTGTGTATTGAGAGTTCTATGTTAGTGGTTGTTATAGGTTGGATTGTATGCCCAAAAAAGATATGTTGAAGTCCTAAGATACCCCAACGCCTCCCCCAAGTACATGTAAATATAGCTTTATTTGGAAATAGGTTCTTTGAAGATATAATCAAGTTAAGACAAGTTGATTAGGATGGACCCAAACAGACAGAGGCAAAGACTATAGTTAACACTCCTACAAAACAAGGAATGATCCTCGCCTAGAGGCTTCTAAGGTAACATGGGCCCAGAGATACTAAATAGACCCTCATTTTCAACTGAATTCAGTAAAGCAGAAGTATGGGGGTTACTTGTTTACTCCAACTTTTTCTTCTTGTCCTCAAACTCTTTGACTTCTTTATCATGTCCATATCGAAGCAAGTTTACAATAAAGTGCTATATATGTTTGAAGTTTTTGACACTTTGTGAAATTTTGATTATTTAACAAGTATAAAACTTACCTAACTTTCAGTTTTCTCACATTTTATGTATACAGTTGACCCTTAAATTACATGGGTTTGAATTATACAGGTCCACTTATATGCAGATTTCCTTGATAAATATAGTACCATAAATGTACTTTCTCTTCCTTACGAATCACTTAATAACATTTTCTTTTCTCTAGTTTACTTTATTGTAAAAATACAGTATATAATACAAATAACATACAAAATATGTGTTAATCCACTCCTGAAGTCATGTCAGTAAGGCTCCCAGTCAACAGTAGGCTATAACTAGTGAAGTTTTGAAGAGTCAAAAGTTATATGCAGACTTCTGATTGTGCCAGGGCAGGGGGGAGTTGGTGCTCCTGACCCCCAGCAGCACAAAGCTGTGCTGTTCGAGGGTTAATTGTGATTTAACAGTGTGTATTACAGAGCGTTTGGATAAGTAGACATAATGTATTATGGCGCCCAGAATTTAGAAAGCACATAATACAAAATAACTATTGCTAGCACTACACATTCTAGAAACTTGTTCTTTTCTGGTACTTCCTATTTTCTTCTATTTCATCTGCCCAAAAGGCTTACAAATTGATGTCGCATTTGAATAACTCTTATATTAGTGTCATTGAAATATTTTGACCACAACCCACAATTAGAAATATATCTTACAATGTAACTGAGTTAAAAATGGGCTTCAACTTTAACATTTGTCTAAAAGGAATTCTTTGGCTTTGGCTTCAGCATTCAAAACCCAAATTAAGATACATAATATAGTGTAATTTCTGGCCAATGTGAGTTTTAGATTGTGTGTTTAGTTATTATGCAAGTGTATGCACACACTATCTATGCATACATGTGAACACATGTATAATTATGTATTTATATATACACATATGTAATTGCATACACATACATTTGTTAACAATATAATAATTACAACAACATAAGTAATATAAAAAGTCATGTCATGTGGACTGCATTACCTTTACTCAGCTAACTCACTATCCACCTTAAAACAATACAAAGCTTTATCTGGGCTCTTTTTACATTTCCTTAGAGAAAAGAGTATTCTTTACCATGTCTTGTGAACTCATCTTTTCATGTATTCCTAAAGAAAGTTCTTTCCTCTTTATGTTACCATACTATTTCTCTTCTTCTAACAATTACTAATTACCTATTTTTGCATTTTAAAAAACCCTCTAGAGTTTAGTTGCCTAAAATGACAATGTGTCATTTCTCATCCTTCTGTAGTTGGCTAAGTGTCTCTTCTTTTGTTTTCACCTGGGTTCATTCACATGGCCTTATTCAGCAGGAGTCTTAGCTTGGCCAGAAGGTTCCAAATGGCCTCACTCAGATGTCTTCCAGTTTGGACTGGCTGGCTGCCAGAGAGTCTCAGTTCTCTTTCATGTGTCTTCTATCCTCCAGTTAGCTGACCTGGCTACCACACATGTTGGTCCATGGTGGCATGCAAGAGGGTAAAAATATAAACTGCAAAGCCTCTTTAGGCATAAGCTCTAGAACTCATTGTGCCACCTCTGCTACCTTCTATTGTTCCATACAAGGCATCGTTCAAAGCAAATCAATCATGAGGCTGTCCCAGATTTAAGGGGGAGAGGAAATAATACCACCTTTTAATGGGAGGAGCAAAGAAAATACAGTTGAACTAACACAAATCATCACCTTTAACTCCCAGGTTATCTTCGCTATCCTATAGACCAAGAAAGGCTAATTTTCAAGGTAAATTCTAAGATGGTGTTAAAGTACAACAACAAAAGGCTAACCAATCTTGACTTAATAATTCTCCAAATTATTAGTGTGCCTACTAAGTGCCATCAAAATGCTTAGAATCTGGGAATACAACGATAATTAAGATATTTCCTTGTTCTAGTGGCAATTACAACAAATCCAGCTAAATAGATGTGCTAAATACAATGAAGTCATATAGATGAGTTTGAAATAAAGGGGAAGAGTGTTTTAAAAATTTGATGTAAAGAGGCATTTAATTTTAATAAAATTTAGCACATGGAAACGAAAATTTATTTTTAGGAAATTTTCTGAGTTAAAATAATTAAAGCCCTCCCATGAGGCAAAAATGTGTTCCATTATAACACCCTTTCAAGTGTCAAAGATAAATCTGCAAAATGCAGATTTTGCATTTTGCTATTATAAAAAGAAAACACTATAGGTGGATGAACTTGTTTTGAAGACTATGATGTAGAAAATATTTATGGTATAGAGTAGTTTTATCATATAAAACATTTTGATATCTCAAAATACAAAGACAGAAATCTGTTTAATTATCATAAATTATCATAAAATTACTCCACCTTTTTACCTAGAATCTCTCTTCAAATTATGATCAATATCTGAACACCAGGGACTTGAAAGAGCAAATATTTAAGTTGTAAAGTATAAGCCAATACAGCTGGAGAAATTAATAAATATTTGTGCAATTGTAAAAGTTTTGCCATTCATCTGCTTCCCTGAATCAAATATACATGTATTCATCAAGTTTTAGTTCAATATTTATTGAGTGACAGCTTCATGTTATTAAAGCAATCTAAAAATCCTGACATGCAAAACATATGATTTGGAAAAATTATAAATTATGTAATATCTGTAAATTGTTTTATAAAAATTAAATGTTCTAGCTCCATAAATTTATTTCTTTAATGACTAGAAAAGACATTTCTGTAACTGGTTATTACTTATTTCTGCTCATTTTTAGACTCAGCCTTAATTCTGAATTAATGACATCTTGGTTTTTAAGTAGTTTCCAGCCTAATATGTAGCTTATTATTTCATTTGAAAATAAAATCCACTATAAGTTGTTTCTATAATTTTTCTGATATCTAAGAAAATTTTATATAGTTAAAAAAATTTAAACTGCTAATTTTCTGACATTACCAAAGAGGAAATTATATTTTAATAAGAATTTTTCTTGTGTAATGAAATACTTTCCAAGTTATGCTAAGTAATACCTTATCTCCATAATGAGGAAAAATACAGAGCACAAGAAATTATTAGAAATCATACACTGTTGTGTATTTCCAAATAACATCTTTAACACCTACTCTCACGCTTCCGTGATGAGTTCACACATTGTGTTAGTATAGTGTCAGTGAGAGCCCAATGAAATAACTTATTATCCAAGGGTGCAATTCAAGTGAGAAATTGGGAACTCTGTGAATTCAGAAAACCTGATGGAATGTAATTTTTGGCATCTACTAAGTATTATTCAATTTAAACATGTACTGTGGGAAGATGGTGAGCCACAGTTAGTTCAAAAGATTTTCTGGGAAAGAGCAATGACAGAAGGAAAAGGGAGGAGGCAGTATTGGACAAGAGGGACCATCCCACTGGGATGTTGACCTAAGGACATTTCTGCCTGCCCCATGGGATACTGTAGAGCAAAGACTGTACATTAGAGAGATTTACTGCTGGCCACACATGCCAAAGCCCTTAAGCCAACTCTGCATATTACTGAATGGGGGTCATCCCATGAATAGGGGACCTCAGATCAAGAGTTGGGGCACACTAACAACTGGAAGCTGACTATTAACCTTGTTCATTGCAGCTGGGCAGCAAGTCAGTGTTTAGCACACGGATCTTCCTTCTTTTCCAGTTTCTCTCTTTCTTGACACCCATTAATTAAGATTCCTTGTTTTAAGCTTCATTTCTGGTGGCTCCTGTACAAACCAGCTCTAAATTCAGTGTCCCTCTACTTTAGTTCTGGTCCTCGTCCTCCCTAGGTCTAGAAGAAATATTCTATTAATGTTTCCATGTATTATCTATACGCTAAGGATACCCACCTTTGCCTTTCTATTCTAGCATCCCCTTTTGAATCTGAGACTCCTCTGTGGAGCTCACAATGTGGCCAGTGTTTCAGGCCTAAAACTAAGGGAATTCTTGGACCCACTTTCCAAGCCTGCTCCTCTCCTAGTCTTATAAACTGTTGTTCTAGTCAGAAACATGGCACTTAAGAACTGTGCTTCCTCACCAAACCCCCACATACATTTAGTCCATTAAAAGGCCTTTGACTGTGTCTCAAATCATCCATCCATGTCTCCTTCACTGACAGTACACTGGTTCAAGAAAATATGATCTCTTCCCTACACAGCCAATAAACTATATCATTTGGCTTGTCTTTTCATCTGTTCTCCATAAAGGTATAGAATAATATTTCTTAAGTTGTAAGTTAAATCACACCATTTTCTTGTTTAACACAATTTAATTGTTTTAATTTGTACTGAGAGAAACAAGTCAGTGAGCCTTACCTGAGAGTCCCTGCCTGATCTGGACCAGACTGTCTGTAATCTCATCTCCTGCTTATTTTCCCGCCTCACTGTGAACCACTAACACTAGCCGCCTTTCAGTTCTCTGGATCAGTCCCCTCAGATCTTCTACCCAGGACGGAGAATCAGCAGACCTCTGCACACCCACCACTTACACACTAAAGCTATGTGAATGAAAGTGAGCAGGTCACTTACTCTCACTTTCAACCTTGCTTTTCTCATCTGCAAAATACTTTCTTCACATGAGAGTTGTGTAATCTTAAAGAGATACTATAGGGAAACTTATTCCACAAACCTGAATCTGTTTAATAAGAATATACTATTAAATTTAACTGCATTCTGCACCTCTGGAAGCTTTGGTGAAAAGACAATTTTTAATATCTCAGTAGACTTGGGGAAAAAATAACTTTGAATAGAAAAGGATAAATTTGTTTTATCAATTATGCTAATGACAAAACAAAAACTCATGAAGAATCTTAGATTACAGAAGATTTAAAAGATGGCAGGAAAAAAAAAGCCTCAATAATGTTCATACTTAGCAATACTTGACATAGAGAACTCAACACAGAGAGAAGTTAGAATTATGTCAGGAAATATATAACACAGAGGTAGTGATTATCTACTCTCAAAATCTGCAAAGTAGCCATAAAAGTAGTCTGTTAGCTAGTCAGTGAGGCAGTGTGAGATCTCTCTGGTATAAAGGAAGTGTCCTTTCAGCCGAAAGAGAGTCTAGCATTTCTTTTAGAGTGGATGTGTTATCATTGAATCCTCCTATTTTTCCTTCATCTACAAGGTCTATATCTTGCTCCATTATTCAGGGATATTTTTAGTACATATGGAACTGACACTTTTCTTTCAGAACCTCAAAGATGTTTCACTATAGGTACCTTTTTATGAAAACTTTTCAGTCATTTGAGTTGTTCTCACATGTAATGTCCTTTTTTTTTTTTTACTGCTTGCAAGTTTCTTTTTATCTTTAATTTATAATATGTACGTGATATGTCTGAGAAAGGTTTTCTTTGATTTTATCCTGTTTGATATTAACTAGTTTTCTTGAATCTGCAAATTAGCCTTTTGGAGAAGTTGTTAGCTATTAGTTAAAAAAAATATTTTTCTACTTCCCTAATCTGAGGAAGGAAATTGACATCCAGATCCAGGAGACACAGAGAACTTCCATCAGCATCAATAAAATCAGGCGCACATCAGACATATGGTAATCAAATTTGCAAAATATAGTGACAAAGAAAAAAAATCTTATAAGCAGCAAGAAAAAAATACATCCTTAACTTATAAGGGAAAATCCATGAGGCTAGCTGGAGATTTCTCAACAGAAACCTAGCAAGCCAGAAGGGAGTAGCATGCTATATTCTAAGTGCTGAATGGGAAAAATCTGCCATCAAGAAAACTCTATCCAGCAAGGTTATCATTCAGAAAAGAAGAAAAGATAAAGAGTTGTCCAGACAAACAAAAACTAAAGGAGTTCATGAACACTAAGCCAGCCCTGCAAGAAATATTAAAGGGGATTCTTTGAGTGCAAAGGAAAAACAAAGATGCAAAAGGATCAAAAAAAATCTTCAGAAACAATGACAAAGCAAGTAATAAAATGGCAATAAATGCATATCTATCAATAATTACTTTGATATAAATGGAGGAGTAAATGCTCCAATAAAAAGACATAGGAGAAGTGAATGGATAAAAAAAAAAAAGAACCCAGCTATACACTGCCTACAAGAAACTCATTTTATAACTAAAGACACCTACAGTTTGAAAATGAGGGGGTGGAGAAACATTAATCACACAAATGGAGGTCAAAAGAAAGTCAGAATAGCAATACTTAACATCAGACAAACTAGGCTTTAAAACAAAGACTGTAGGGGCAAGCAGAGAGGCTGAGTCAGTTGACTGTCCAACTCTTGGTTTTGGCTCAGGTCAGGATCTCAGGGTCATGAGATTGAGCCCCATGTTGGCTTTCAGGCTCAGTGGGGTGTCTGCTTGAGATTTTCTTTCTCTCTTTCCCTCTGCCCCTTCCTCCTGTTCTCTCTATCAAATAAATAAATAAGTCTTAAAATAAAAAAGAGACTGTAAAAAGAGAACATTCTATAATCATAAAGGGGACAATCCAACAAGAAGATATAATAAATATTTACGTAAATATTTACGTGCCCAACTTGGGAGCACCCACATATATTAAACAATAAATAACAAACATAAAGGAACTAATTGATAATAACACAATAATACTAGGGCATTTTAACATTGTACTTACATCAATGGACAGATCATCTAAGCAGAAAATGATCCAAGGAAACAAGGGCTTTGAATGACCCACTGAACCAGATGGACTTAACAGATATAGTCAGAACATTCCATCTTAAAACAGCAGAATACACAATCTTGTCAAGTGTTCATGGAACTTTCTCCAGAATAGATCACATATTAGGTAAAAGGACAGTCCTCAACAAGTACAAAAAGACAAAAATCATGCCATGCACCTTTTCTGACCACAGTATTAGAAAAGTAGAAGTCAGACCACAAGAGCAAATTTGGAAAGACCGCAATACACGACGGTAAAACAACGTGCTGCTAAACAATGAATGGGTCAACTAGGAAATCAAAGAAATAAAATAAAAATACTTGGAAACAAATGAAAATGAAAACACAAATGGCCCAAGACCTTTGATACACAGCAAAAGTGGTCCTAAGAGGGAAGTATATAGCAATACAGGCCTACCTTTAGAAGCAGAAAAATCTCAAGTAAACAATCTAACCTTACACCTAAGGAGCTAGAGAAAGAACAATTAATGAAGCCCAAAGACAGCAGAAGGAAGAAAATAATAAAGATTAGAGCAGAAATAAATGATACAGAAACTAAAAACAGACAAACAAAAAAATCCAAAAAACAAAAACAAAAAACAGAACAGATCAGTGCAACCAGGATCCGGTTCTTTGAAAAAATTAATAAAATTGATAACCCTCTAGACAGTCTTATCAAAAAGAAAAAAAAAAGAGGAGCCAAATAAATAAAATCACAAATTAGTGAGGATAAATAACAACACAACAGAAATACAATCAATCCATCATAAGAGAATATTATAAACAATATGCTGACAAATTTTACAATCTGGAAGAAATGGAAAAATTCCTACAAACATATAGACTACCAAAACTGAAACAGAAAGAAATAGAAAACTTGAACAGACTGATAACCAGCAGAGAAATTCAATCAGTCATCAAAAAACTCCCAACAAACTGAAGTCCAGGGCCACGTGGACAAATTCTACCAAACACTTAATCAAGAGTTATCACCAATTTTTCTCAAACTAGATTATTCTCAAAATAGAATAAGAAGGCAAACTTCTGAACTCATTCTATAAGGCCAGCATTACCCTGATACCAAAACCAGATAAAGACTTCACTAAAAAAGAGAACTACAGGCCAATATCCCTTATAAACATGAATGCAAGAATTCTCAATAAAATACTAGCAAACCAAATCCAACAATACATTAAAAGAATCACTCACCACTATCTAGTGGGATTTATTCTTAGGCTGCAAGGGTGGTTCAGTATTCACAAATCAATTAAGGTGATATACTACATTAATAAAAGAATGATAAGAACCATATGATCATTTCAATGGATGCCGGAAAGTCACTTGACAAAGTACAACATCCATTCATGATAAAAACCCTCAACATAGTAGAGATAGAAGGAACATACCTCAACATCATAAAGACCACATATGAAGAGCACACAGCTAATATCATCCTTTATGGGGAAAAACAGAGCTTTTCCTCTAAGGTCAGGAACAAGTTAGGGATATCCACTTTCACCCCTGTTATTTAAAATAGTACTGGAAGTCCTAGCCACAGCAATCAGAAAACAAAAAGAAATAAAAGGCATCCAAATGGGCAAGAAGTAAAATTTTCACTATTTACAGAAGATGTGATACTCTATATAGAAAACCTGATAGATTCCACCAAAAAACTGCTAGAACTGATACACAAATTCAGTCAAGTTGCGGGATATGGAATCAATGTACAGGCATCTGTTGCACTTCTATACCCCAATAACGAAGCAGTAGAAAGAGAAAGTAAAGAATTGATCCCATTTGCAGGTGCACCAAAAGGAATGAGATACCTAGGAATAAACCCAACCAAAGAGGTGAAATACCCTACTCTGAAAATTGTAAAACACTGATGAAAGAAACTGAAGATGACACAAAGAAATGGAAAAACATTTCAAGCTCATGGATTAGAAGAGCAAGTACTCTTAAAATATCTATACTATGCAAAGCAATCTACACATCTAATGCAACCCTATCAAATACCAACAGCATTTTTCACAGAGCTAGAACAAACAAGCCAAAAATTTATATGGAAGCACAAAAGACCTGAGCCAAAGAAACCTTGAAAAGAAAAGCAAAGCTGAAGGCATCACAATTCTGGACTTCAAGCTGTATTATGAACCTGTAGTGGTCAAAGCCATATGGTACTAGCACAAAAATAGACACATAGATCAATGGAACAAAACAGAAAACTCAGAAATGGACCCATAGCTACATGGTCAATGAATCTTTGACAAGTCAGGAAAGAATATCCAATGGGAAAAAAGACAGTCTCTTCAACAAATGGTGTTGGGAAAACTGGACAGAACATGCAAAAGAATGGAACTGGACCACTTTCTTACACCATACATAAAAACAAATTCAAAATGGATGAAAGATGCAAATGTGAGACTAGAAACCATCAAAATCCTAGAGGAGAACACAGGCAAGCAACCTCTTGGACATCAGCCATAGCAACTTCTTTCTAGATATGTCTCCTAAGGCGAGAGAAACAAAAGAAAAATGAACTATTGGGACTTCGTCAAAATAAAAAGCTTCTGTACAGCAAAGGAAACAATCAACAAAACTAAAAGGCAACTTATTTCATTTATCAAATGACATATCTGATAACAGGTTAGTATCCAAAATATATAAAGGACTTATAAAACTTAACACCCAATAAATGAAGAATCCAATTAAAAAATGGACAAAAAATGAACATTTTTCCAAAGAAGACATCCATATGGCAAACAGATACATGAAAAGATGCTCATCAGGAAATGCAAATCAAAACCACAAGGAGATATCACCTCAAGCCTGTCAGAATGGCTAAAATCAACAACACAAGAAACAACAGGTGTTAGCAAGGATACGGAGAAAAAGGAACCCTCATGCACTGTTGGTGAGAATGCAAACTGGAGCAGCTGCTCTGGAAACAGTATGGATTTTCCTCAAAAAGTTAAAAATAGAACTGCCCTATGACCCAGCAATTGCACTACAAGGTATTCACCCAAAAAATACAAAAATACTAATTCAAACGGATGCACGCACCCTGACGTTTACAGCAGCATTTTATACAGTAGTCAAATTGTGGTAACAACTCAAGTGTCCATCAATTGATGTATGGATGAAGAAGATGTGGTATATATACCTTCTTTATATATTTACACACACACACACACGCACACATACTGGAATATTACTCAGTCATAAAAAAGAATGGACTCTTGCCATTTGCATAGACATGGATAGAGCTAGAGAGTATAATTTTAAGCAACATAAGTCAGTCAGAGAAAGACAAATACCATATGATTCCACTCACGTGTGGAATTTAAGATACAAAACAAGCAAGCAAAGTGGGGGAAAAGAGAGAGAGAGGCAAACCAAGAAACAGACTCCTAACTATAGAGAACTGATCGTTGCCAGAAGGGAGGGAGGTGGGGAGGAAGGGTGAAATAGGGGACGGGGATTAAGGATTGCACTTGTTGTGATGAGCACTGGGTGTCGTATGGAAGTGTTGAATCACTATATTGTTTACATGAAACTAACATTACACTGTATGTTAACTGGTGTTTAAATAAAAACTTAAAAAATATTTTTCTGCATTAATATCTTTCTCTTCACCTTATAACATTCCAATGACAAAAGTATTATATATTCGGATATTATCTCAGTGGACACTGTGGTTCTGTTCACTTGTCTTTTTTTTTTTCCCCCTCTTTTCTTCAGCTTGGATTATTTCTAGTGACCTATCATGAAGTTTGCTGACTATTTTATCTATTATTGCCATTCTGTTATTGAGCCTATTCAGTGAACATTTTTATTTCAAATATTGTGTTTTTTAGTTCTAAAACTTCCATTTGTTTCTGTTTTACAGTTTCCATTTCTCTGCTGAAATATATCTTCCCATTCATTTCAAGAGTTTTTACTCTTACCTCACAGAGCATGGCTAAAATTTAATAATTTTAAATAAATTTAAAATTTATGTCTGATGACTCCAACATTTGGTTCATCTTAAGCTAGCATCTGTTCATTTGAAAGAGACACAGGATAGGCATTTTTAATAAGCACCTCTGTTACAAGTCATTTATGACATCTGAAGGAAATAGATAATATAGAATATAGCAGGGGATCTGACTTATTTCTTAATAAAATTATTCAATCTTAAAAAGGTTTAATAAAGACATAATCTCTCCCCCAAAAAAGGACAGAATTATCCTAACTTACCATTGATAAAGCCCTTCCCATGATGTAATCTCATGTTTGAGATTCAGATGTCTTGCTCCAGTAGACTCACACACAAACACCCCCCAGTAATTTCAGAGGTATCAACATTTTTGTATGATAGTATATCCCTGATTAAAGTAATATAAAAGAATGCCGAGCAAAATAAAAAGTCGTTTGTGCATAATTTTGTGCGTAAAGCCCATTTAAGAGGACATATTTAGATTGTTGAGTGCATAAAGGCCCAATTTTAATCTGATTGGTACTGTCTGTGGAATTAACATGAACATAATTAATAATGAAGAAAGAAATGCTCATAGAGCCACCAAAGCATTAGATTCCCTGGATACAAACAGTCCAGTTGGAGTTGCTTACCTCAGTAATTATAATGTTCTCATCAAAAACCTTAGAGTAAGAGAAAAAATGCACAGAAAAATTACATTATAGTTTTCCCCCAAGAAGATTATAACATACAAAAACAAAGTCTCTTATCAGTTCTTTTCCCTTATGTGAAAAAATTCAAGTTAATTCTCTTTTGTCCATAGATGAACAACAAAATTTTCATCGTGTTTACTTTTTTCAGCTTCGACTTTCTGACATGTACATGTTTATCAGTTGTAATAGGAAAACCCTGATCCATCTCCTCGACCTGAATAGCTTTTCTCACTAGAAATTTTCAATTTTCCTAAAGCTACCAATCTATGAAGAATTATTCCACCACAAAGACTGCTAATTATCCAGGCAGAAATCATATGCAGTATCACTGTTTTGTCATCGTGATGCTTTTTCATTCATTCCGTTTAGTCAGGCAACAAATTATTTATTTAGTATCAACTTTATGTGAGCATTGTGTTAAACTCCAGGAAGACAACTGTGAAGGGAACAAATCATGAACTTGGCCTTTGAAAAAAAACGCACGTTCATTCCTTCCACAATTACTGAGTATACACTATATATAGCACAAGGCACTGCACTACATGTGTATATGCATGTACATGTTTCATATATACATATGCAGTATTTTTTTT
>NC_048218.1:98446167-98450205 GCF_002007445.2 Ailuropoda melanoleuca
GAGACTGATGTGGGGCTTGTTCCCATAACGCCAGCATCATGCCCTGAGCCGAAGGCAGACGCCCAACCGCTGTGCCACCCAGGCGCCCTTATATGCAGTATTTTAATTTATATTTGTTGTAAACATTCTGAAATAACAGAGGTTAGCTTTACTAGTACTTAATATACATAGAGATATATATGTACATATTTTATAAATAAGCATACATGTATTTAGTTATATATTCAAAAACTTGAGGAAATGCTTGTTACTGGATTCTGATACATCTATCACAGCAATATCATATTGAATTTTAGTTTTCTCCTTTGAGAAAAAAATTCAAGCCTTCGTATTCGTTAATCTGCCTAGCACAGTATTCAGCAGAGAGCTACCCCAAAAAAAGCTTGAATTAATTTAAGAGATGATAGCCATACAAATATGGAATCTATGACCTAAGTTAGTGAATCATACTTCATAGAAGTTGTTCAAACAGAAATTTTGAGAGAATATCAAAACGGTAATAGAAAGTAACATATTGGGTCAGATAAAAGACACAATACTTTAAATTAATTTCTATAATAATCCCTTGTGAATTTAAGATTACTATATTATTTAGCTTCTTGTAAACATTATATGAATAGAAATTAGTGTCTATGCCCCCTATATGGAAAACATATGTTTTAACAATATATTTTTGTGGTAAATCTATTATTCAGTCATTTGAATATTTTTTTCTTTCAAACAACACGGTTACTGAGATACGTATTAGTATTCTTGAACAAAAATTGCCATTAGATACCTTGTCATTTTGTGTAAGACTGGAAAACACCTCATATGAGCTAGCCAACCTTAAAAGCCAGTGATAAATGCCTATGTATTTTCAGATATGACCTCCACATTCCACAATATATGCAAGGGCTGACAAAAGCAGCTCACAATGGGCAGAAGGAAATAAGGCCAGAAGCAAAAAGAATGCAAGGGGCCTGACAGGACCAGACTTTTAAAAACAACTGCCTGCATAAAGAATGTTGTAGAAGGGGAGGAGTTCACCCTGAAGTGTAAAAGCTGAATTTCATGTTTAACAGAACATGGAACTGAGTGTACAATGGCTTTGGCAGAAGTCCTCCTAGACAGGGTATCAGGTGCCATAAGGGAGGCAAAGTTACACACAAACATTACACAGACTAGCAGTTTTTACGGGAAGCAAATTTCTCTGTGACCAGAAGGAAAAGAAGCTTTGGAATTGAACAGCCTTGGCTATTGCGGCCCCTCCCTATTCCACACCAGCACTTCCAGCAAAAAGCCACACCAGAATATACAGCTCTTTCATTTAGCAGAAATAAAAACAAACTCACAAAGGAGATTTTTTTTAATGCAATAAGAAAACGTGTGGGAAAAAAGCAGTAAACTTATTCAAAAGATATTTTTCCATAGAGTAGAATAAATTTTGGTCAGGATTTTGCCACAAAATTTGAAAAAAAAATTGTAAAGACATAATCACTCCATTAAAGAAGATCACAAATGCAGCAGCCCCTGCCCGAGATTTTATGCTGAGGATACAATAGAAAAACATGTTCATGACCTTGCGGGCTTTAGCGTAAACGTCAGAGCCCAGCGGCCTGAACGCCCAGCTCACTCCGGGCAGAGCGAGGCCCCAACGGAAACTCGATGGCTCTTGACAACAGCCCGCGGGTCCATAGACACGTGTTTAAGAATAGACCTCACTTGCTGCACGTGACATCGTCTAATCCCGGGACCTTCCCCGGGACGCACTACTAGTCACTAGGATGTAACACAGATCATCCCCTTGGTTGTCTTTGGTTGTTTATCGCCAATAAATACGCGAGGTTGCAGCTGTTTGGGACGCTCTTGGCGGCGGCGCGCCTGGCGCTCGTCCCCTGCACCCACGCGCTCTTCCGCAAGCTAACCTGCCTGTGCCTCGTCCTTCTGCCCAATCACGCCACAGCTTCGCAGGCTGTGCCGGGCACGCAAAGCAGATAATTAAGAATTAGGGTCAAAATGGAAAGATGAAAGGATTTGAAAAATGATCTGGCTGACATAGAAAAAGAAGGAATTAAGACTAAAATATGGGAATTAGTATATTTCCCTGGACTGTGAGGTCCTGGTCCTCAAAACAAAATAAAATGGATTCCTAAAGGAAAAAATAAGCAAACACGTTATTTGAGAGCGCAATTTCAGGAAGCAGAAGCTAGAGCAAAGGGGAATGAAAATGAACCAAAGTTAGAGAGGGCTTCACTGAACTGGCTAGAGCATCGGGACGAGCAATCCTTACTGCTTTTATTGAAGGACACTTTCCCAGAGCCCTTATTGGACCTTTGAACCATCTGTCCTGAGGATAGGGAGGGAGAATTTTTCTGTAGGTTTCTGTATCCCATCAATCAAAGCTGGCCCCATATATCTTTGACTCTTTCATGCTCCTGAATTATACCAACCTCCCCAAAGAACTGCTGCAGAAGCCAGTGCCCAACAGAGTAACGATGGCATTGTGGGTCCTGTACAAGTCAGTGAACCCTTACCCACTCACTGCTGCCTGCAGGCTTACGGGCCTGCACTGGTATCCATGGGTGACAAGCACATCCTTCCTGCTGCTTTTCATGCCTCAGCGGCATCAGGAAAGCCCCAGAGCTGAGGGTGGGAGGCAAATGAAGCAGGCATCAGACTACATACTTTCGGGGGTTTTTTCTGTATGTGACTCGGAGGACCCGAGAGCAATGTCCCAAGGCAGAATGCATGGTCTTTAGAGCCTGCAGCAGCAACAACACTCTAACTTCATGCTTGTTGGAAGAGCACACTCTGGCTGTGGGTACCGTAGCCAGAGAGCAAATCGGTTCACAGAGCAGCGTGGAGCATAGACTGAGTCCAGTGTGTGGTGAAGATCAGGATACAGATAGTGTGCAGTGAAGACGCAGACATGATGCAGCTAGAAACAAATCCGAATGCCAGGGAGAAAGAGTGGTAAGCAGTGTAAGTTTGCTAATAGCCTCACCTACATCTATCACTAAGATAATGCGATAGTCCTTTCCTTAAGTCAGGGGATGTCTCCTACAGCTGTCCAACCAAGTAATAGGAATATAAGTATATTTAATGGTATAAATCAAAGCACTAAGAAAGATGATATCATTTCTGAAATTTGAATGGCAGAGGACAGAGAAGGAAGAGAGGGAATAATTATTCATGTCAATGAAAATGAATGAGTAACTTGCCTAAAAGAAATTTAGTGATGTGGCCAAGGTCCACAAAGATCTTAAGCAGCAGAAACAGGAAGAGAGCTCGGGTGTCCCAATCCTTGACAGGTGCTGAAATAGCGCTCAGTGCCATACTGTTCCCGACTAAAGAAGCAGGTGGGAAACCTTGGAAACTTTGAGCTGTAAACAACAGGCTGTATGAAAACACACGAGGAATAGTGGAAACGTGCACAAATTCACATGTAGACACCTTAAAACAAGTATACTTCATTTTGTTATTTTTAATAAACCCTAACTTTAGAAAGGGGAAAACACATATTCTACATTTTTGTTTTATTTTGTTTCAATTTGGACTTTTAACTTTTTAATCGAAACTTTTCTTCAAACATTTAGAAGAATTGTGACCAAAGACCACCTGATGCAAATGAAACCCTAGGAGGGATTCTTCTATCAGAAATACGGTCATATATTGATTGGATGAATAGCAATCTATAGCAATGAGAGTAGACAGCACTACTCAAGTACCAGAGAGTTACAAAGTTGCTGTGGATCTTCTGCCTAATGTCCCTCTTCTTTATTTTTATATTTTTTTAAGATTTTTATTTATTCATTCGACAGAGAGAGAGCCAGCCAGCGAGAGAGGGAACACAAGCAGGGGGAGTGGGAGAGGAAGAAGCAGGCTCGCAGCAGAGGAGCCTGACGTGGGGCTCGATCCCATAACGCCAGGATCATGCCCTGAGCCGAAGGCAGACGCTTAACGACTGAACCACCCAGGCGCCCCATCTCTTCTTTAGAAAAACAAACCAGAACAGGGGCGCCTGGGTGGCTTAGTTGGTTAAGAGCCCAACTCTTG
>NC_048218.1:98450519-98453911 GCF_002007445.2 Ailuropoda melanoleuca
GCACTACTAGTCACTAGGATGTAACACAGATCATCCCCTTGGTTGTCTTTGGTTGTTTATCGCCAATAAATACGCGAGGTTGCAGCTGTTTGGGACGCTCTTGGCGGCGGCGCGCCTGGCGCTCGTCCCCTGCACCCACGCGCTCTTCCGCAAGCTAACCTGCCTGTGCCTCGTCCTTCTGCCCAATCACGCCACAGCTCCGCAGGCTGTGCCGGGCACGCAAAGCAGATAATTAAGAATTAGGGTCAAAATGGAAAGATGAAAGGATTTGAAAAATGATCTGGCTGACATAGAAAAAGAAGGAATTAAGACTAAAATATGGGAATTAGTATATTTCCCTGGACTGTGAGGTCCTGGTCCTCAAAACAAAATAAAATGGATTCCTAAAGGAAAAAATAAGCAAACACGTTATTTGAGAGCGCAATTTCAGGAAGCAGAAGCTAGAGCAAAGGGGAATGAAAATGAACCAAAGTTAGAGAGGGCTTCACTGAACTGGCTAGAGCATCGGGACGAGCAATCCTTACTGCTTTTATTGAAGGACACTTTCCCAGAGCCCTTATTGGACCTTTGAACCATCTGTCCTGAGGATAGGGAGGGAGAATTTTTCTGTAGGTTTCTGTATCCCATCATCAAAGCTGGCCCCATATATCTTTGACTCTTTCATGCTCCTGAATTATACCAACCTCCCCAAAGAACTGCTGCAGAAGCCAGTGCCCAACAGAGTAACGATGGCATTGTGGGTCCTGTACAAGTCAGTGAACCCTTACCCACTCACTGCTGCCTGCAGGCTTACGGGCCTGCACTGGTATCCATGGGTGACAAGCACATCCTTCCTGATGCTTTTCATGCCTCAGCAGCGTCAGGAAAGCCCCAGAGCTGAGTGAGGGTGGGAGGCAAATGAAGCAGGCATCAGACTACATACTTTCGGGGTTTTTTTCTGTATGTGACTCGGAGGACCCGGGAGCAACGTCCCAAGGCAGAATGCATGGTCTTTAGAGCCTGCAGTAGCAACAACACTCTAACTTCATGCTTGTTGGAAGAGCACGCTCTGGCTGTGGGTACCATAGCCAGAGAGCAAATCGGTTCACAGAGCAGCGTGGAGCATAGACTGAGTCCAGTGTGTGGTGAAGATCAGGATACAGATAGTGTGCAGTGAAGACGCAGACATGATGCAGCTAGAAACAAATCCGAATGCCAGGGAGAAAGAGTGGTAAGCAGTGTAAGTTTGCTAATAGCCTCACCTACATCTATCACTAAGATAATGCGATAATCCTTTCCTTAAGTCAGGGGATGTCTCCTACAGCTGTCCAACCAAGTAATAGGAATATAAGCATATTTAATGGTATAAATCGAAGCACTAAGAAAGATGATATANAGTATACTTCATTTTGTTATTTTTAATAAACCCTAACTTTAGAAAGGGGAAAACACATATTCTACATTTTTGTTTTATTTTGTTTCAATTTGGACTTTTAACTTTTTAATCGAAACTTTTCTTCAAACATTTAGAAGAATTGTGACCAAAGACCACCTGATGCAAATGAAACCCTAGGAGGGATTCTTCTATCAGAAATACGGTCATATATTGATTGGATGAATAGCAATCTATAGCAATGAGAGTAGACAGCACTACTCAAGTACCAGAGAGTTACAAAGTTGCTGTGGATCTTCTGCCTAATGTCCCTCTTCTTTATTTTTATATTTTTTTAAGATTTTTATTTATTCATTCGACAGAGAGAGAGCCAGCCAGCGAGAGAGGGAACACAAGCAGGGGGAGTGGGAGAGGAAGAAGCAGGCTCGCAGCAGAGGAGCCTGACGTGGGGCTCGATCCCATAACGCCAGGATCATGCCCTGAGCCGAAGGCAGACGCTTAACGACTGAACCACCCAGGCGCCCCATCTCTTCTTTAGAAAAACAAACCAGAACAGGGGCGCCTGGGTGGTTCAGTCGTTAAGCCTCTGCCTTCGGCTCAGGGCATGATCTCAGCGTTGTGAGACTGAGCCTCATGTTGGGCTCTGTGTTGGCCATGAAGCCTGCTTAAGATTCTCTCTCCCTCTCCCTCTGCCCCCCATCCCCCAAAAAACTAAACCGGAATAACAAATAGTTACATTTAAATCACAAAACGCATTTCAGAGCATATCTCTGGAACGTGAAATAGGGCTGCTTAAAACATGCAATTTGATTTTTCAATCTTGTTCCCAAATTTTTTGGCAACTTATTATTTTTAGTTCATGTTACAGTCAGAATTAGACATCTTATAGTCAATTTTTCTTTTTTCTGCTATAAAACTATATCTAGCTGCTCTATTGTTTAACTTGAATTCTTTCAGCCTGAAATATTGAACAAGAAAACAGTGAACGCGACCAGAGTAATAATCTGACAAATATACAGAAGAGTTAGAGATAAATGCCCCAAGAGTCAAGTGACAGGCCTCCTTTATTTGGCACAGTTGACTCAGGCCCAGCAGAGAAGTCTGACAGACAATCTGCATCCGAGAAGTGTCAGCAGGTCATCAAGCCAAATCCTGGCTTGAGGTTCCATGGCTATTTGCGATACAGGCTGGTTCCAAGGGTCACAGAAGCTGAGCTGAGCTTTCCATTTGATGCCAGGCTATATCAATAAATTTAAGAAGAAGGTGCTGCTCCCGGAAACCTTTGTGAGCTGTGATGCAACAGAAAGCACTTGCCTAAACCGGAAGAATGGCTGCTTCAACAGAAACCATTTGGTATGTGGCATAGCTAGACCTCGAGGGTGAGAAACAGTATTCTGTTAGGCAGTATTCTGTTTTTTTTTTTCCTCCTGAAAAACAGAGTCTCAGCACATATTTGTCTTCTGGCCATGGCTCAGTGACTGTCAGAACCAGGAAAACAAGGTTTGACAGGCTGATGGGTGCAGCAAAAGAACAACAAAGTATGATAAAGCAGTGACTCACCTAGTGGCCTGTGGTTTGGATAATGCCATTGCAGTGATGGCCTGAACCCAGGATGCTTTTCCAAGGCCCAAGACAGTGACTCTGAAACTGGCTGTCACTGCCACTTGCCTGATGTCTGGAACAACTTAGGGCAGGGAGGGGCCAGAGAGTAAGAGTATTTCAAAAAGACACTGCCATCCAAGAGTTGAGGGAAGGGCATCTATTCGTTGTCATACAGCGGCCAGTTCCCAAAGATCTCAGATACGAAAAGGTCTCTGCAGCAGAGACTATTGATTCTGAATGTCTTGTTAGGGGATAGTGGAGACAAATGGAGGAGACACCTCATCACAGAGACATAGAGCTTTCAAAGGGTTGTGCTGACATAACGTCTCAGACAGGGCAGGACAGGAAGCTAGATTCCTTCATTTACTGTTTCACTCTGCAAGCAGCAGACTGGCAAGGCAGACCTCATTCATCAGTG
>NC_048218.1:98454011-98508883 GCF_002007445.2 Ailuropoda melanoleuca
TGTCCTAGAGGTAAGGATGCAGGTTAGCACAATAGTCAAGAAGGTAGACAATACAGGTTTGGGTTGGAAAGACAGAAAGGGAAAAATAACTTATAACATCTTTTATAGCCAACGATATATTAAAATTTGGCCTTTCACATTATACATGACAGTACTGACACTACGAGGACTGACTTCATCCACCTAATTAGGCGGAGATGGGTAATTCTAACCTGAATTACCAGGGGGCAAAATACCTGAGTCGAGACAAAGGGACCACAACTAACTAAAGAAGAAACAGAAAGGAAACAAAGAGTTCAGCCCTCGGGATTATACTTCTTGACTGTATCCTGCATCAACTGATACTTTTTAGCTTTATCATCACATTTACTAAGTTAATTTTTAAACAATACCAGCTAGGCTGCCTTTTAGTATTATTCATGGAAGATGTTTCCATAGGATACAAAATAAATAGCATATCCAACAAATTTAGCAAGCTACTCTTTGAAAACCTGAAAAGCACAAACCGTCTTCAAATTCTGGAGAATAAACCTAAACAGTTAAATACATTTTATAAGAAATAATTTAGTTTTTTTTTTCATGGACTTACAAATATATTGACAGTCTCTGGTAGCCGTTCCTATCTTTAGTCTTTTGTCTGGGGTAAAGAAAAGACAGGGATTACCATGATATTGTGAAATTATCTGCAGGTAGGCAAAAATAAAAGGATAGCTAAGAGGGCTGTGAGACCAAATTTCTGCCTGATTTGGCACCATTTCTTAAAAATAGATATGGCAATATTGTGGGCAGATACTTATCAACGTAAATCATTAGGTGCCTCGGGCTTAAAAGTAAAATATATTGGCTAAATCTCATGGTTTCCACAAATTCAGTATTATTGGACAAAATAATGGCACTAGTGAGACAATGAGAACAGAAAGGTGCCTCTGGCTGTATTTTCAATTTATTATTCTCCAAACACTTTATTATAACTTGGCCAGCTTTTTAGTTCAAAGAGTACACATTCTGAACAAAATAAATATATGATGAGGGAACCATCATATGCCTAGAACATTCACCTAAGCTTTAATTTTAAGGGAAGTTAAAAAATTAATGATTTTTACATTCTGTGTTTCAGTGGAAAGAGAAACTTAGCACAAGAAAGAGATAAAGGGTAATAATTCCATATGATAAAAATGTTTTAAAGGAAATTAAATTATAGCTTTGATATAACATTTTCTTATAACTTATCCTATGCTTGTTTTGAATTCATCTGTCAGAATGTTAAGAAACACAAAGATCAACATTAATAATTGAGTAAAAAATACAGAAGAATTAATTACAGTTACAATAAATGGTATATATTAAATTTTTTTAAAAACCCCAATATGTACCTTCATAAGTTTATTTGATATTACTATTAGACTAATAGAGATTATATACGCCTGAGGGTTATTCATGAATCAAGGTTAAACATGTGATCCTATTGTGAAACAATCATTTGATGATTTCAAGAAGTTCATATAAATAGGAAAACATTTTTTGTTAGGAGAACATATTAATATTTGACTTTAAAACTTAAAAAAAGGTTAATATATGTTTCTATAGCTCATTGGTAAATGTGGATTTATTAAAAGGAGAACATCTGACTCAAAGTAAATGATTTATCTTGACAAAGGAGCTTGAATTGAGTTGCTAATCAACAGCACCTCTGCTGTGTATCGAAAGGGCGTCAGATCAGAGGTAGAAAACCCTGGATATTAAGGTGGGCTCTGCCATCAACTATCTGAGTGATCTGAGCAAACTGATGGAGGTTTTAATTTTTGTACGAAACAAGAATTGTCCAGGCTGCACAGATCCAGAGGAACTCGAATCTGGAATTTCTTTCTCTTGCCGAGTAAGAGTTGTGTCCTGTCCAAATCAGAGGCTGGTCTCAGCTGATCTTGGTCTCACATCACTGTTTTGGANGTGGGCTCTGCCATCAACTATCTGAGTGATCTGAGCAAACTGATGGAGGTTTTAATTTTTGTACGAAACAAGAATTGTCCAGGCTGCACAGATCCAGAGGAACTCGAATCTGGAATTTCTTTCATTGCCGAGTAAGAGTTGTGTCCTGTCCAAATCAGAGGCTGGTCTCAGTTGATCTTGGTCTCACATCACTGTTATGGGAACTCTGTAGTACTCACTTTGATCAAACAAGAGCATCGGACGGCACACAGCACTTTCATGCATTAGGAGTTTGTCGAGCAAGATTTGTATATTAATGATATGAGACTACTCATTTCTCTACATGTATTCGTAAAGCGAAATCAGCCCTTTCACGGATCCTTATTACTTATACGCTATGTACCAAACACAATGCTAAGCTCCAGAGAGATGCAGAATGACCCAGACATTCAAAATATCAAAATTTGCTTGAATTCTTAAATGAAAAGAAAGTTGGCATTAAAAAATAAAACATCTCATGATGAATACAGGTTTCTTTCCTGTGTCAAATATAGTGAATTCTCTCAGTGGGTAGCATTGTTGTTTGCTTACTGGAAATGAATAAACAATTGGGAAATAAATCATGTTTTTGGCATTGCCCTTTTATCTTCATCCTGTTCAAGTGCCTTATTCCAGGGAACACTTACAGAACAACAAATGCCATTTGGCATTTTGCTATAAAATATCAGATTTGTTTTCAGCTCCCAGTATAGAAAATGAGTTTATAGTCTCAGGAAATGTAATTAATTATCAGTATGTTTGCAATAAATTAAGATAGCCATATCACTGAAGAACACTTATGACATTCAACTGAGCTCATTTATTATTGGGTAGACTTTTAGCATCTCCATAGTTAATGGCCTCTCAGAATCTTGTTAGCAACATCATTTTTTATAACTTTAATTCAACAAGATTGGAAATAAATCTGTTTGGGGGCTCAGGCTAAAGCCTAGTAAACCAGTTTCTTCTAGGTGAACCACAATTTTTTTTATCTGTCATTTTTAATCAGTTGAAATTTTAAAACTCAAAAGAAATTTGCCCTTATACTGTAAGAACTCAAGTATACTCTCAAAGGCCAAATTTTAATATATTGTGGGCTATGAGGTATTTCATAATGAATACATATCTTTAAGAAGTAATATAGATCATGTGTCAGATGCTGCACTAAGCCGTTCTCATATATTTTTTGTTGATTTCATAAAGTTTGAGAGTCTACTATGTGTCATGCCTACTTAAGGCAATAGGGTACAATGATAACAGATACAAGATCTCTACCTTTAGGGCACTCCCAGTTTATAAGGAAATACATTAATCATAAATAAATATAAAATCACAATTGTTATAAAAAATTAGCATATGCTACTCTGAGAAAACATAACCTCACGTTGGCCTTCCAATTATATAGCTAAGAAGTATTATTACATTTTGCTGATGGAAAGGAAGAGTTATTTACTTAATCCCTATAAGCCTGAATTCTCAAAAAATGAGTAAACCCAAAATTCAAACAGAAGGTATGTTTAATGCCAAAGCTAGCACTCATAAGCAGTAAATTATACAGACTCTAAAAGCTTCCACATTTGTGAAAAATAATATTATAGCATCTGTCCATACAATTCAGGAACAGGCTCAAAGAATGAATGGCATGTACCTCAATGCAGGTTGAGATAAGAGTTTAAATCCCAAATAACAATTTTAAAGTATTAAACTGTCTGTGATATATACTCTACCTGTGTTCAGAGATGGAACTATACATGGTTATATGATAAGTTATCTTCAATTACCCTTTCTCAAACTTTTTTCTAATCAATCAAATCCGGATACTGAACCACTCTAGAACACCATCAATGGTAAATATTAATTTATTATTATTATTTTAGTGAAAGTATATGTAGCAAATGTCAGAGACTACTTATGTTCAGACCTTTAGTGTTATGACATCACAATAACATCTAAGACTATCTAAAAGATACCTTTTATTTTTCTATTTCCTTTTACTATATCCAAAAATAAAATTGGATGCTTTTCTCCCCTAACCATTTGCGGGAAACACAGGACTTAAGATGTGCATAAGGCCATGTGGCATACGTGACATTTACTGCTGAGGAGAGGTGTAATTTCAAAGCAATTCCCACTCAAAGTCCCAAAAAGTAGATACACAGAACTACTAGGGTTGTTTTGCAATCTGGCTGTTTCTCACACATGCAGCTCAAGGTAGCATATTCCAGGGCAAGTAGCAGCAGGGATTTAATTATTTAACAAAGGTCAACAATTCTCCAGAGCAACACCATCTAGGCCTCCTTTACTCGTATATATGAGCATACTGACAAAGACGTAGTGTAACAGTATAAAAGCATCCACGTAGAAGACAAAAGAATCTTCCCCTAAACTATCACAAACTCCACTTTTCATCTATAAAGTTAAAATAATGCCTTCTCCTAAAGTGAAATTATAAAATAAAATGTAAGGAGAGCATTCACAGTATACCTGACACACGTTTTTTGGGTGTTTTTTGTTGTTGTTGTTGTTGTTGTTGTTGTTTTACTTTTTCTCTTATTCAGACATTTTCTGCCTTTTCGGCATCTGTCTTATAAGCTGTGCCCTACTGAAGCTGTAATTAGAGGTTCTTCCATGAAGAGGCCATTGATAATCGAACTCATGGGACTGGTCCTGACTTTATTAACTTCTAACCAAATAAGTCAAATAATCTTCAATGTACTTAACTATCTGAGAATGGTTAAAAGTTTGTACAAAAGTACCTTAAGAGACATAAAAACTTGTAAATATAGAACTGCTGAAGTGAAAAAGGGGATGGACTCAGCACTGTAATAAAAAGAGTATTAGATCAGTGTAAAAGGAGAATTTACCACAGAGAAATGTTAGTAAGAGGCAATTGGTAAACAAATAAATATGTTTCAACACATCTGGAGAAAAACGGTGTGCTTAACACACACTGCTAGTACTAGAGATCATGCATCTGAAAGTGAACAGTGAATGGAATCCTCCCTAATAGCACATACAGTTATTTTAGACTATGTAAAATAAAATTTTAAACATAATAAGAAAACCAAATTATTTTAGAATGGACCTTATGACTACATCCAATCAAGAAACCCAGAAAGTATTAAAGAAGCAAGGTAAATTTAACTAAGAATTTTAAAAAGCTAAAAGATTAATAATGGCATGGAGAAACATGGGCAACACATGTAAGAAATACAGAGTTAACATTATTATGCAGAAAGTTCATACTAACTGATTTTTAAAATAGAAATGGAAAAAATCCAACATAAAAATCTGCAAAGAATCAATAATATTTGAAAACAAGCTGAAATGCCCAGTATACAGGGAAATATAAAGTAACAGTACAGCAATATATCAATTTTTTTGCCTATGAGATTAAAAAAATTAAGAAATACCATACGGGGATGGGTGAAAGAGGTGATGGGGATTAAGGAGCTCATTTGTCGTGATGAGCACTGGGTGGTATATGGAATTGTTGAATCACTGTATTGCACACTTGTAACTAATATAACACTGTATGTTAACTATACTGGAATTAAAATAAAATAATAAAATAAAATAAAATAAAATATAAATCAGGGGTTGAGGAGCCAACAAAAGAGGCTGAGAAAGGATGATCCATGAGGTAGTCTAGCTCACTCAACCCTGACTGTGTATTTGTGCTTTTCTGTCATCCTCTTGGGACTAAGTCCTTTAAGGAGGGAAGCCATTTCATATATAATCAAAATCCTAAAATAGGACAAATAATAGATGATTTAAAAGTGATGCCTAACGGGGCGCCTGGGTAGCTCAGTTGGTTAAGCAGCTGCCTTCTGCTCAGGTCATGGTTCCAGGGTCCTGGGATCCAGCCCTCTCCTTCTGTCTGCAGCCCCCCCCCTTGTGCAAATAAATAAATATATAAAATTAAAAATAAAATAAAATAAAATCTCTTTAAAAAATGATGCTCGAGTACATATGTTTTCATTTTAATATAAATTTTTGATAACTTCATACAAGTTATTTCCCTATGTATTTGGCAGATGCTCATGTTTATAGCTTAGTAAAGTTATCTATTCTTGTATAGCAAAAGAGAAAAAAGAAAAGAAAAAGAAATACTGCACAATCATACCTCAGAGATACTGCAGGTTCAGTTCCAGACTACCGCAAAAAAGTGAATATCATAAGAAAGCAAGTCAAATGAAATTTTTGGTTTCCCAATGCATATAGAAGTTATATTTCTACTCTCCTGTATGTAGCCCATTAAGTGCAGTAGGATTATGTCTAAAAAAACAATGTGCATAATTTAACTAAAAATAGTGTATTGCTAAAAATTGCTAATCATTATCTGAGCTTTCAGCAAGTCATAATCTTTTTGTTGGGGGAAGGTCTTACCTTGCTGACTGGTCAGGATGATGCTGCTGATGAACAATTTCTCTGTAGCATGTGATACTATCTGATAGCATTTCACCCAGAGTAGAACTGCTTTCAAAATGTGTCAATCCTCTCAAATCCTATCACTCATTTGTCCATGAAGTTTATTTAATATTTTAAATACTTTACTGTCATTTCAATACTTTTCACAACACCTTCACCACGAGTAGTTTCCATCTCAGGAAATCACTTCCTTTGCTCATCCACAAAAAGCAGCTCTTGATCTGTTAAAGCATTATCAGATTACAGCAATTCAGCCACGTATTCAGGCTCCATTTCTAATTCTCTCGCTATTTCCATCACATCCACAGTTCTTCCCTCCACTGAAGTCTTGAACTCCTCAAAGTCATCTGTGAGGGTTGGAATCAACTTCTTCCAAACTCCCCTCCATCTTCATATTTTGACCTCTTTTCATGAATCACAAGTGTTACTAATGGCATCTAGAATGGTGAATCGTTTCCGTGTTTTCAACTCACTTTGCCCAAGTCCATCAAAGGAATCACTATCTATGGCAGCTATAGCCTTATGAAATGTATTTCTTAAATAATAAAACTTGAACGTCAACATATTGTGTTTGCAGGCATGAAAACAATATTAATCTCATCCCACCTCTCCATCAGAGCTGTTGGGTGACAGGTGCCTTGTAAGGGAGATGAATTATTTTGAAAGGAATCTTTTTTTTTTTTTTTTTCTGAGCAATTTTCAACAGTGGGCTTCAAATACTCCATAAACCATGTTGTAAACAGATGTGCTGTCATCCAGGCTTAGTTACTCCATGTATGGAGCACAGGCAGAATAGATTTAGCATAATTTGTAAGGGCCCTAGGATTTTCAGAATGGTCAATGAGCATTGGCTTCAACTTAAAGTCACCAGCTGCATTAGCCCCTAACAAGAGAGTCAGACTGTTCTTTGAAGATTTGAAGCCAGGCATTGACTTCTCTCTAGCAATGAAAGACCTGGATGGCATCTTCTTCCAGTAGAAGGCTGGTTCACCTGTACCGAAAATCTGTTGTTTGAGTGTGGTCACTTTCCCGAACTGCCTGAGCAGACCTGCCTAGCTTGCTGAAGCTTCTCTATCAGCATCTGTTGCATCAGCTTGTCCTTTTATGTAATGGCAACAGCTTCTTTTCTCAAACCTTATGAACCAACTTCTGCCAACTTCCCCCCTTTCTTCTGTCACTTCCTCACCTCTCTCAGCCTTCATAAAATTGAAGAACTAGGGCCTTGCTCTCGACTAGGCTTTGGTTTAAGGGAATGCTGTGGCTGGTTTGATTTTGCAGACCACTCAAACTTTCTCTGTATCAGCAATAAGGCTATTTTGCCTTTGTATCATTCATGTGTTCAGTGGGGTAGCACTTTTAATTTTCCTGAAGAACTTTTCCTTTGCATTCACAACTTGCTTAACTGTTGATTGCAAGAGGCCTAGCTTTTGGCCCATCTTGGCTTTCAGCACACCTTCCTCAGTAAGCTTAATCATTTCTAGGTTTTGATTTAAAGTGAGAGACATGTGACTCTTCTGTTAATTTGAACACTTAGAGGCCATCTTAGGGTTCTTAATTGGCCTAATTTCAATATTGTTGTGTCTCAGGAAATAAGGAGGCCTGAGGTGAGGGAGACAGATGGGGAACAGCCAGTGGTGGGCTTATCAATCCATTTGCCATCTTATAGGGGCACGATTCATACAGCCCCAAAACAAATGCAATAGTAACATCAAAGATCACTGGTCCCAGATCACCATGACAAATATAATAATTATGAAAAAGTGTGAAATATTGTGACAATTACCAAAATGTGACACAGAGTCACAAAGTGAGCAAATGATGTTGGAAAAATGACACCAATAGACTTGCTTGACTCAGGGTTGGCACAAACCTTCAATTTGTAAAGAATGCAGTATCTATAAATCTTGAGAAAGTGAAGCACAATAACACAAGGTATGCCCGTACATTAATGATATATTAATCATGCATTTGTGAGTTTCTCCTGCTGTTTGGGTTTTATTCTAGCAATATATTTTAGAATTATAAATATGCATGCCCTTTGATCTAATAATTTCATTTTTAAGAAAATATCCTATAGAAATAAAAGAATGAATACATAAATATTGTATCAAATATGTATATCATAGCATTATTTCTAATAGTGAAAGAAAAAAGAATCCAAATGATCTTCAATTGACCTATTATTCATTAATTAAATAACATACTTTAAAATCATTTAATTAAAAAAATCAATTGAACACAGTGGATTAATGTATGGATGGATGAAAGAAGTCCATAATGCATTAATGAATAAAAAAGCCAACTTGTGAAAAGAAAGTATGATGAATAATTTTTTATAAAAGTATAAATAATTCATGAGAAAACGTGGTATGAATATGTCTATATGTTTATGATTACATAGTATGTATGAAAAAAGATAGTAGAAGCTATTGATCAGAGCATTAGAAGATATTAGAAGATATCAGAGCATATGAAGATAGAAAGTAGAGAATGGAGGGGATAAAAAGGAATGGGTATTAAGGAGGGCATGTATTGGATGGTGCACTGGGTGCTATATGCAAGTAATGAATCATGGAACATTACATCAAAAAACTAGGGATGTACTGTATGATGGCTAACATAACATAATAAAAAATTATTATAAAAAAAGTTTTAAAAAAGGAAACTATTGATTTTTTAAAGAAATACATATCTTTTTATCATTTCAGTGGTTGCACTGAGTCCCTGTTAATTTTGTTCATACTTTTAAATTCTCAACACTCTTTCTAAAACAACCTGTATACCATATTTCTTTCTAGGTTTTCCATAATATTAAAAGTATCATAATATATTATCTTTTCTTCCTAAAGAGTTCATATTTGGGCAATTGCTTAAATATCATGCCAGGGATTTCAGAGGAGAGAAAATTTATTTCAGCTAAAATCAGGAAATTTTCATGGATGAAAAAATTTTAAAAATTTTATGAGAAGAAAAATATTTTTTGGCAAATTAAATATAAAGGAAGCTTCATTTGAACCTCTAGATAGAAATGGTAAAAAGACACACACAGACACACACACACAAACACACACGCACACACACACACCCAAATCAGAATATTTCCTCCTTCAGTACTGAGGAAATATAAAGAAAAAAATAATTGAAAAACAGGAATATTCAGAGGAAACTGCAGAAGGCAACCTCATACTACATACAATGGGAAATATGGTAACAAGAAACAACAAAAGAAAAAGAAATAAAGATTCAGACATGATTCAGCGTCTGCTGGCTCTATTCTTTCCCCTCTATCCCAGATGGAAAAAGAGAGTGCACCCATAAAATCCTAACATAAAGTCCTAATAGCTCTCATTCAATATCATCTAATTTCCAGAAAAACAAACTGTGACAACCACTGCAGATGGTCAGGATCTCAGCAGAAGAGGAAAAATTGCAAAGGATTGCTATATACTAAGGCTCACTATTAAAATAAGACATCTATCCAAAACCCAGAGATATTCGCCATAAGGAGAGAATAAAATCCAGCTAGGTGAAGCAAATTCTTGTTTATATATATATATATATAATGATACCTCTTAACATGGCATCAAAACCCACCAAAGTTGTATTGTACTACAACACTCTATCTCCAACCACAAAGTGAATACAACAGTACTCATTACTCAAACCAGTTAAGAATAGAAGAAAAGCAATTCTCAGATGAGGTAATATGGATATTAACAGTAATTTACTCGTGCTAACTAAGAACAATTTAAATGTTTAGATAGTGCTGCTAATTGAAGCATAATCAACTTGAAAAGAGATAATAAGGGAAATTTTGCAAAGGGACTACAGGAAAATAAGTAAAAGAAAAATACTAGTCAGAAAACAGAAAAACATACTCACCTGGAGTAAAATATAGATTTAGGAATAGCAATACATCTTTCCCAAAATGTTTTGTGCTCTGAAATAATTAAAATGAAAATGATTTCAATAAATGGAAAACCCAGAGATTATATGATAATACATGGAGGGTGGAAAGCAGAGATGAGAAAGCTAAGGAAATCAGACCTACACTTTTAAAAGACTAATGGTCAGTGGCCTTCATTCAAAGACCACCAAGGAGACAACTGTTGAACAGGGAATTTACTAAAGCCTTTTAATAATGGAAATCTCACACCATGGGAAATGATGAGATGTCTTATTAAGAGGAGGTCAGAAAGAACTTATTAAAGGATTTGAGCTTGTGTTAGGTGTTTTGGAAAATAATTCAAGGAAGCAAGACTCTACTCTGGATTAGATGCTATCAGAAAGCAGGTTAATTCTATGATTATCTTAACAATTTTTATCAGAAAGAAAGAAATAATGAGGTAAGAGTAAACATGTAATTGGAAGGAAGCAATAGTCATTTATATTAGGCAGGATGGTAAAACATTTAGTCTTTTTATTGCATGGATAAAGCCCGTGTTCTGTCTGCAGACATGATTAATGAATAGATTTGATTTTGTCTTGACCCATCATGGTCACATAGTGACTTCATCTGATGTCAGTATTCTAAGAAATTGTTTGGATTCAATAGGAGAACGCCAATGTCAGTTGTGATACAAGTCCATATCCTAAAAATATCAGGACCTCAAAATAATGCGAGGCCACTTCCAGGTTCAGGAACTGCTTTTCTTTCTTTTGTTTTCTTTTAAGATTCTCCTTTCTAGTTAACAAACTTTATTTTTTAGAGCATTTTAGGTTCACAGCAAAATTGAGCAGAAGGTATACAGTGTTCTCATGCATGCTCTGTCTTCACACATGCACACACTCCCTAACGACATCCGATGGGACAGTGGCAAATTTGTCAAATTGATGAACCCACACTGACATGTCATTATCAACCAAAGTTCATAGTCTATATTAAGGTTGGCTTTTGGCATTGTTTATTCTAAGGGTTTTGACAAATGTATAGTGATATGGATTGACCATTAAAGTATCAAACAGAATAGTTTTCACTGACCTAAAAACTCTACCTAGTCCTCCATCCCTCTTCCCAACCCTGGGCAATTGCTGATCTTTTTACTCCCTCCATAGTTTTACCGCCTCCAGAATGTCACATATTTGGAATCATACACTATGAAGCTTTTCAGATTAATTTCTTTCACTTAACAATATGTATTTAAGGTTCCTCCGTGTCTTTTTGGGGCTTGACAGCTCATTTCTTTTTAGTTCTGAGTAATATTCCATTGGGTGATGTATCACAGTTTATTTTTTTTTAACTTTTTAAAAAGATTTTATTTATTTATTTGATCAAGAGAGAGAGAGAGAGCGAGCACATGCAGGGGAAGCAGCAGGCAGAGGGAGAGGGAGAAGCAGGCTCCCAGCTGAGCAAGTAGCCCCATGTAGAACTCAATCCCAGGACCCTGGAATCATGACCTGAGCTGAAGGCAGAGGCTTAACCAACTGAGCCACTCAGGCACCCCTCAACAGTTTGTTTATCCATTCACTTACTGAAGGACATCTTGATTGTTTCCATGTTTTGCCCATTATGAATAAAGCTGCTGTAAACATCTACATGAAGTTTTTGGTGTGGACATAAGTTATCAGTTTATGCAGGTAAATGCCAAGAAATATGATTGCTGGATCATATGGCAAGAGTATGTTTAATTTTATAAGAAACTACCACACTGTCCTCCCATTCTCACCAGCAATGAGTGAAAGTTCCCATTGCTCCATATTCTCATCAGCATTTGGTGCTGTCAATGTTTTAGATTTTGGCCATTCTAATAGGTATGTCCTAGTATCTCATTGTTGTTTCAGTTTTCAATTTTCTAATGATATATGATTAGAACATCTTTTCATGTGCTTATTTGTCATCTTCATGCTTATTTATATCTCCTTTGGTAGGATGCTTTTTCTGTCCTTTTGCTAATTTTTTAGTCTATTTGTTTCTTATCATTGAGTTTTAAGAATTTTTTGTACACTTTGGACAACAGTACTTTATCAGATGTAACTCTTGGAAATATTTTCTCTCAGTCTGTGGCTTATTCTTTCATTCTCCTGGCATTGTCTCTCACAGCACAGAAGTTTTTAATTTTAATAAACTCCAGCTTATCAATTTATTCTTTCATGGGTTGTGCCTTTGATGTTCTATTAAGGAAGTCATATCTTACCCAAGGTCACCTAGATTTTCTGTTGTCTCCTAGGAGTTTTATAGTTTTGCATTTTATACTTAGGTCTATCTATGACTTATTTTGAGTTAATTTTTATGAAGGAGGTAAGGTCTATGTCTAGATTTTTTTTTTTTTTTGCATGTTTCAGCACCATTGGTTGAAAAAAATGCCTTTGCTCCACTGTATTGTCTTTGTTCCCATTTCAAAGACTAGTTGACTACTTACGTGGGTCTATTTCTAGGCTCTTTATTCTGTTCTATTCATCTATTTGTTTTTTCTTTTACAAATACAACACTATCTTGATTACTGTAGCTTTATAAAAAAAACTTTGCGTGTTATCAATCCTCCAACTTTGTTCTTCAAACTGTCTATTCTGGGTCTTTTGCCTTTTCATTTAAATCTTAGAATTAGTTTATAACCACAAAATTTATATGAGGTAGCTCCTGAAGGTAAAACTCACAAAACTGTGAGGGTCGCATTATGACTAGATCCCCTTCAAGTTCTTAAGTATAAGAGGTGTCCACACGGGGCCTCTGGAAATCTGTTGGTTACAGTTTCGCTTTTCCTATCCTGATACTGCTTTTCACGGAAGTTTCTGTTCAAAGGTTTCTGCTCTAGTAAATTGTGAGTCTCTGTTTCCATCCTGTTTGTCTCTCAAATTTTGGGAACAACAGTTAACCTTACGACCTCACTTTTCTGACAGATCTAAGAGGAGCTGTTAAATTTGCAGTTTGTTCAGGCTTTTAGTCTATTAAAACTGAGTGACAGCTTCCAGGTTCCTAATAAACCAGACAAGAAACTAGTAGTCTGTTTTACTATTTCTAAAAAAAAAAAAAAAAAAAANAAAAAAAAAAAAAAAAAAAAAAAGGAAACCGCAAGTGGAAGAATAGCTGTGGTTGAAAATTCACTATTGACTTAGAACAGTCTTGAGATTATAACAGTAAAAGACAGTAAAACAATTAGAGAAAAAAAGATGAAAATTGACAAAAAAAAAAAAAAACTGGTTTCCATGAAGTAGGAAGTAGAAAATAGAACCAAAAAATATTCAGAGACAAAAATAGAAGAAAGTAAGGAAAATCGAAATATTCAGATTGAAAGAGAATATCAGTTTTTCAAAAGAAATCGGTAATTGACTACAATCAGTAGTTGGGGACATTGGGAAGGGGTGAAGGAAACTCTAGTAGCTTATACCTCATCAGAAAAGTAAAAGCATTCAGACATTTGTAAAATTTCCTCAANATAAAGCAGGAAAAAACATCCGGTGGAAAAAAGACAGTCTCTTCAATAAATGGTGCTGGGAAAATTGGACAGCTACATGCAAAAGAATGAAACTTGACCACTCTCTCACACCATACACAAAAATAAACTCCAAATGGATGAAAGACCTCAATGTGAGACAGGAATCCATCAAAATTCTAGAGGAGAACATAGGCAACAACTTCTATGACATCGGCCAGAGCAACCTTTTTCACGACACATCTCCAAAGGCAAGAGAAATAAAAGATAAAATGAACTTATGGGACTTTATCAGGATAAAGAGCTTCTGCACAGCCAAGGAAACAGTCAAAAAAACTAAGAGACAGCCCACGGAATGGGAGAATATATTTGCAAAGGACACCACAGATAAAGGACTGGTATCCAAGATCTACAAAGAACTTCTCAAACTCAATACACGAGAAACAAATAAACAAATCATAAAATGGGCAGAAGATATGAACAGACACTTTTCCAATGAAGACATACAAATGGCTAACAGACACATGAAAAAATGTTCAAAATCATTAGCCATCAGGGAAATTCAAATCAAAACCACACTGAGATACCACCTTACGCCAGTTAGAATGGCAAAGATAGACAAGGCAAGAAACAACAATTGTTGGAGAGGATGTGGAGAAAGGGGATCCCTCCTACATTGTTGGTGGGAATGCAAGTTGGTACAGCCACTCTGGAAAACAGTGTGGAGGTCCCTTAAAAAGTTAAAAATTGAACTACCCTATGACCCAGCCATTGCACTACTGGGTGTTTACCCCAAAGATACAGACGTAGTAAAGAGAAGGGCCATATGCACCCCAATGTTCATAGCTGCATTGTCCACAATAGCCAAATCATGGAAGGAGCCGAGATGCCCTTCAACAGATGACTGGATTAAGAAGCTGTGGTCCATATATACAATGGAATATTACTCAGCTATCAGAAAGAACGAATTCTCAACATTTGCTGCAACATGGACGGCACTGGAGGAGATAATGCTAAGTGAAATAAGTCAAGCAGAGAAAGACAATTATCATATGATTTCTCTCATCTATGGAACATAAGAACTAGGAGGATCGGTAGGGGAAGAAAGGGATAAAGAAAAGGGGGGTAATCAGAGGGGGGAATGAAACATGAGAGACTATGGACTGTGAGAGGCAAACTGAGGACTTCAGAGGGGAGGGGGTGGGGGAAGGGGATAGCCTGGTGATGGGTAGTAGGGAGGGCACGTAGCATGGTGCACTGGGTGTTATACGCAACTAATGAAGCATCAAACTTTGCATCGGAATCTGGGGATGTACTGTATAGTGATTAACACAATATAATAAAATAAAATTAAAAAAAAAAAAAAAGAATAAGTATTAGATAAAAAAAAAAAAAAAATTTCCTCAAGTTCTCAAGTAATGAAAACTTGACTTTAGAATATGACACCCATATATGCTGTTATTAACTAGCAAAAACAAACGATAAATTTTCTCACTGATGACAGAACTCAGGTAATACAACCCTGGTGAGTTCTGACATAATGCGAAACAAAAAAAAGCAAAACAAACAGCAACGTGAACAAACAAAAAACAACTTGATGAAATCCAGCCAAATAATAAGTGAATGAATAACCTATTAAATTGCAGTAAAACTAAATGTATTACTTTTCCTGTACAAATAATCTTTCTAGATTTCCAACCACTAAGAGACTCTTATTTCACAGATTTTTTCCAAGTCATTGTTTATCTTCTCTTATTTTAAGAATTATGGCTATATTACATGTATATGACCATGCAGTAGAATTTAACAGAAAACATATTAAAATGCAGGAATTTATGAACTTCAGATTAATGTTCCCTTAAAAGAGATATTCTTAAAATTTCCCGTGAAAGAAAAGAAAATTATTACATTTTACAATTGATTTCATTGTAGGCGTTCTTCACAGTCAGGTTCAGGAGGGATCATATTCTTGACATATTTCATGGGTAAGAATGGCTGAATATCTTCATTAAGCCTGAATAACCATGTAACTGAATAAAATTTTCAATAAGTAAAAGTTATTTTTAAAAATCATCTAAAACTATAGCATCATATAAAATGGAGAATTTGTGGAGAGCCGTGATGATTCCCCTTTACATAAAGGCAAATCGCTTTTCTGCTCGCCTATCTGGCCACCTAACACTTTCTAAATATGCTTAGAAAAATGTTTGAGAAAATGTTCAGCTGGCGCTCACAATGTTATTTTTGAGGGCATGAATTTTTATGTATTTGCAATTTTTTCTTGCACTTCATAGTCCGAGTACTGATTAGAGGATATGTTTTAAATGAAATAAAGGCACATTTAAAAGAGAGGACGAGTAGAAGTAGTATGGAAACAGAAAGACGCAGACGCGGTGGGAAGCACAGGATATATCTGAGGAGAATGCATGTAAAGATGAATGTGAACTGGTTGCATAAACTGAAGAAAGGCTTCCAGGCCAAGTTGAAGAGTTCAAGTGCAGTCAAACAAAGAAATTACTGGAAGACTTTGCATAGAACAGAGTAAGATGCACTCTTCAAGAGAATCCATATGCCAGGCACGGTCAGAGAAAAGACTTAGGGTAAAGAGACATCAAGAGACATTTGAGACAGAAGAAAAATTGCAGTTTCTTTCCTTAAATGATATAAAACAGGTAATGAGGCTTGCAGTGAAGGAATGACGAGGTTTTTAGTTTTGGGTTTTGTTTTCCTTTTTTCCTTCCAGCAACTTCCTGGCAAAAAAGCTATGTGAAGACTACTGAAGCTTCTGGAATGTATTAAGGTCATACTCAGGGTAGACTGAAAACACCTGAGAGCTGTGATTTGCTCCCTGTCCTTAACTTCAGGTCGAGTCTCCTAAAAATGCATTGCAACTACTATAACAAATCATGCAACCTTAAAAAAAGAAATGAAAATAATGCAGCCATTCAGAAGTTGGCATTTTAGATTTTAGTTAGAAAATAACCAGTGCCAGTGTCTTATGACATGGGTGGTTTAGCCCATGGCTGGAAAACTAAATAAGCAGCATTCTTTACTATGTAAGTTCCATTTGCTGTTGGAAGTGTTTTTGTTTTGTTTTGTTTTGTTTTTGTTTTTGTTTTCTTGCAGTGTATATGTGAAGTAATGAAGTTTTAAAAAGAAAACCACCCCATTATTTTACCTAACAGCAATGTAATGTCTGGAAAATTCCCAAATGCCAAAAATATCACATAGCTATTTCATTCTCAAGAAACTTAATCCTGCTCTAGCCTAAGGCTTTAGGATTGTTTCCTCCAACGATATTTTCTGGTCAGAGCAATTTATAATCTAAAATTTTTTTACAGAACTATAAAATGTATCTGCTAAATGACTGCTTCATGGGGGAGGGATTGTAGGAGATAAATGAGATCGTATGCAATTTTCCACGGAAATAAGAACAATTTTCCATCATCATGTACTTTCTGCTGAGTTTATTATTTTAATTCCAAACATTCTATTTTCTTCACCTTATATAAAAATACATTATCTGATAAAACAGTGGAGTAGGCTAGGAGTTTAAAGAAAACATCTTTAGTTTTTTTTTTTTTCTAAAAGGATATCAATCCTTTATTTATAAAATAAAAGTGATGAACTATAATGTAGTTCTAAAATTTTATGGTTTTATAATAGTATATTAAAATGCTATCTAAATATTCAGGAGACTGCAGGGGCATCTGGCTGGTTTCTGGTAGCACATGTGACTCTTAACCTCAGGGTTGTGAGTTCAAGCCCCAAACCAGGTGTGGAGCCTACTTAAAGAAAATACAAAAACAAACAAACAAAAAACGCTGACTGCTAAATATTCAGGAAACAATTACATACATTATTTTAATATAATACCCTTGATTAAACATATGATTTATTTGCCTTAGAAAAGTATAACTAAACCCTATGTTCCACATCTTTTAATGAAATTACTTTTAAAAGCAGGTGGAATTGAGCTGAAATATTACAAATAGAGTCTAACAATGCAATCCAACCTCTGATAATGAAATCACATCCTAAAAATTACTCCCCTCACACTTGAATCCATATATTTAGAATCATATTGTGCTCAAATTTATGTTAAGTGGCTAAATCCAAACTCTAAATCATATTTTAAGGAGCAGCAAACTCTTTGGTATTTTATCCAATAGTTCCCAACTCAATATTATTCCTTCCTCTTACTTTTAATTATTTTAATGAGTGAATACTTACACATTTCTCTTTTGTCATATTGATGAAAACCCAGGACAACTAGATGAAAAGTTCTTGTAACTTTCTTCAAATGACAGGTGGTTTCACTTTTCTTACAGATATCATAAATGAATTCACATATTTGTTCATCCTACATTTACCAATTTCCTTACCTGCGCCACATGCATAAAGAGATGAAGAAGGTCTAGATAATACCCTTAAGGAGTTAATACTCTAGGGCTGCCCTTTCCAATGCGGAAGCCACTAGAGCACGGGCACTGTTAGGTACCCGAAATACAGCTACTTAAAATGCGAGGTGCTTTAAGTATAACATACCCATCAGACTTCCAAGATTTGGATTTTTTTAAAGTATGTAAAATATTAATGTTTTTAATTTTTTAATTAAATATTTCATTTATTCACTTGAGAGAGAGAGAGAGAGAGCATGAATGGGGGAGGGGAGAGGGAGAGGGAGAAGCAGGCTCCCTGCTGAACAGAGAGCTCAACCCAGGGCTCCATCTCAGGAAGGCAGACACTTAACTGACTGAGCCACCCAGGCATCCCTCTCATTAATGTTTTCATGCTGACACATGTTGAAGTGATTATATGTTGAATATGAAGGGTTAAATATTCTATTTTTTAATTTCACTTCCCTCTTTGTAATTTTTAATAGTTGCACTAGAAAATTTAGAATTATAACTGTGGCTTGCATTATGTTCCTATGGGAATGCACTGGTCTATAGAGTCACAGACTACAGACTTATGGGACTATATGTTTGGAATATGTATTAGAATATTAGGCATGCAAAAACATGTCATTTGGGACTTTTTGAGTTCCATCTAAGCTTCAAAGCTGACATGAAAGAGGTGCAAATACACAAATTTCTAAATAGGAAAGCTAAACACATAAATGTAGGACTAACTAAGAATGAGGCAAACAGATTTAGTAACTAACACGAGTCTCCAAGTTACACAAGCATGGTAAGGATTGATGGACTGGACAGGGGAGTTCTTATAAAGAAATTGGCAGGAGTATAGAATGCTGCGTCATTTCAACTTTATCCCCACAGAGGAGAGGCTAGGGACTCCCCCACCCTCACCCCACTTAAGGCAAGTGAAGGAGGCACCAAGAGCACACTCTCAGAGGCTGCAGATGCCTGCTAGACGGGAAACTTCTATCTTACTGCCTGAGAGGATTCTGGTTCGACTGCTGCTTCAACTCTTCAGCGTGTCCACGGAAACTGCCAGGACACAAGTCAAGAGCACTGCTGGGAGAGCTTTACATATATAGGTTAGAGGTTGGGGCATAGCTACCTATAACAGCTTTTGTCTAGAATAATCTGAAGACAGGTGGCTGCCTTGAGGAGCCTGTGGAAAAAGAGAGAGCAATCGGAGCAAGCCGGACTTCTGTGCTTGGTGGTCGAGCTTGGCCCAGATACCTAAGGCCAGGTAGATCCCACAAAGGTCTCTAGAATTGACATATTTTAAAAGGATATTACCCAAAATAAATGTCTATTGGGCACACAGGTTTCCAGAAGAAACAATCTGTAGGGGTTCCGCAACAGGATACGCGATATGGGTTGATGACTAGTCAGCCAAGAGCATATTGCCATATGAGAGGTCAGCGAGCAGGGGCTCTACACAGTCTTTGAAAGAACGGACTAATAATCCCACACAAAAAAAGCAAGCATTAGAACACCTGCTTTGAAAAAGAGCCTCCACTGGCTAATACTAAACCGCAGGTATCAGCTAAATAGAGAAATATACGCCCTCAGTCTTGTCATGCTGCTTTCTCAGCCGGACTCTACTTGAGCCAGAAGCTGGGGTGGGGGCTGAGGAACAAAATTAAATGGAACAAAGAAGGTCCAAAACAGACAGGAAATTCTTTCCTATTGCTTGTTCTAAAATAGTAGATCAGGTTGAGATGAGGATTCAAGGAGAAATCTGAAAATAGATGTGAGAACAGAGCTTTGATTTAGATGTGCCTTAAATTTTAATTCCTCAAAATAGTGTTGTTTTAATGTCTAAGTAAACAGAATATTAATGGGGGTCTACCCAAGATGTCAATTACAGGGTAGGAAACTCACAACTGATGTTTTAAATAAGTGGTCAGAAAAAATACAGTAATTCCCCAATCATAACTATCCACTTCAGCCTACTCAGAGCCTGTTAAACGGAAATGTGCTGAACTGTGAAAGATAACTTATTAGAGCAACTCACCAACGATTTTGAAGCTTTCTTCTAATACAGATTAATTTTTCATACTGTCAAAGGAAAGGAACTGCTATTCTTATTTGATACTGCTTTGAAATGCTTTATATAAAACTTTTTAAATTTTAAATGTTCCAGCATCATACAAAATTATAAATCCTCACTTCTTTAAAATAACGATACAGGAACCAGTGAAGACTATCTTACAATTTAAATTCCAAGCCTCAGTTAACTAGACAAGTTTTTAAATACATAGCAAGGCTAGCGGGGCTCTTCTTACAGGGTGTGAAGTGTAAAAGGTATATTTGAGGAGGGTGGGAGGAGGAAGGTCCTAGGCGTGGCTTACATAAGACTAGAATAAACTCACCAAGAAATAAGAACTAATCTCTTTCTGGGAGAAGTTTATAGCCCAAATCATTAATTCTTGAGAGGACATGGAAAATCTATGCCCCAACAAGACTTTGGTGTCCATGTACCCACAAAGAACCAACAGAAATTGTCAAGACTGCAGGAGCTCTGTCAGTGCGGTAGCTATTTATCTTTTGAGAGAAGGCCATCAGAATGATGTACAAGATTTATTCGAAGTATGATCCAGTCTAGGTGAAAAAAAGAAACTCCAGGGATGGGGAAAGCTCTAGGCAACATGCTTGACTTTCTGAAACAAACCCTTTTTCAAGTGATAAACATGAAGCAGGATCTCAGGACAGAGAAGTTAGGCCAGAAAATAAGAGGTCGGGTTAAGAGCGAAAAAGAAGTCTGCCGATAGGTAACACACACATCTATATTCTTAACATTTGATTTAATTGCAATATAAAATCAAAGTGCAAACATTATGCAGCTTGATAACTTCACAAATTAAACACACCTATGTAACCTGCACTCAAAAGAAGAAACAGACTATTATCAGGATGCTTCCTCAATAATTCCTTCCAGTCATTACCATCACCCAGAAGTTCCCATTATCCTGACTTCTAAGATTGAGTTTCATTTCTGGATAATATTCCATTGTGTTATAATCCATATATTACAATTCATCCACTATTCTTATTGGGCACCTGGGTAATTTCTAGCATGAGGCAATTAGAAATTGTGCTGCTACAAACATTCTATCTCACACCTTTCATCAAGCATGTATACCTATTCCTTCTGGGTGTATACGTGGATATTGAATTGCTTCATCACGAGGCACACAACTCAGCTTTAGTAAATGCTGGTTAACTGTTTTTCCAAGTTGTTGTAATAATTTGCACACCCACAGAAATGTAGGAAATTTTTGTTGAATATACATCTTCATCATAATGGACTTTTTCTGTGTCATTTTAGCCATTCTGATGGTACACATTGGAAGTTTGATTTGCATTTTTTAATGATTAATGAAGTTGGACAACTTCTCATATCTTTATTGGCCATTTGAATCTTTTCATTATTGTGTCTTCAAATTTTCTGTCCATTTTTGCTATTATTTTTAGCCTTTTTCCTTATTTATTAGTTTATATATTCCAAAAAAAAGCCCATTTTCAGATATATACATTGTGAATATTTTCTCCTCTGTGTGTTGTTACACAAATTTGTTGGTGTCTTTTTGATTACAAAAGTTAATTTTGATATTGTCTAGCTTATCTTTTTAAATTTATGATTAGTGATTTTTGTGTCCATTTTAATTAATCTTGCCTGCTTCAAAGTAACGAAGATGTTCTCCTGTAAGTTTTCTTCTAAAACTTGTATTACATTCCAGGAGTATCTAAACAGCACATAAATTAACCCGGGTCACTGGGCAAATGGTTCTGTCTAAATCCCACTAACTTGAACAGGAATTTCTAATCCCCATCAGACCAGGCAAGGTTCTTGGTACAGGACCAAGACAGAGCCATGCTTACTCAAAGCAGGACTTCAAACATTGATCTGAACTCTGGACTAAGATTCTGAAGAAAAGGAAGAAGCTGCTTTCTGTACCCTTACTGTCTAATTATGATCCACGAAAATGTATGAGAGTAATGGAGTTTAATTTACAATGTATCAAAATAACTCACTAGTTGTTACAATAGCACTGATTTCCACAACGTGACAGCAGGCTGTTTCAGGCTTATCTGTAGTCTGAGGCACAAGCTATGAATGTACACAGGTATAATAGACTTCTTCTCCTGTTACATCTCAAGAGAGTTATTTGAATGTTCCATATAGAGGAATTCATGGAGGTATAGACAAATTTGGAAATGCTTATTGTATATGTTAGATATTAAGACAATCACTGGTTGCTTGTTACAGATTGATTGGTATACTGATAGCATTAGTTGTAATACATGTTTAGACATGTATCTCAATCTACCCTAATTATTTTTTTCCAAAATCTTCAAGGTCAAGCTTTAACCTTTTTCTGGCCATTTATTATCCCAAACAGATTTCCAGGAAATACAACCACAGGAGATATTCATTTTTTTTTAAAGATTTTATTTATTTATTCGACAGAGATAGAAACAGCCAGCAAGAGAGGGAACACAAGCAGGGGGAGTGGGAGAGGAAGAAGCAGGCTCATAGCAGAGGAGCCTGATGTGGGGCTCGATCCCACAACGCTGGGATCACGCCCTGAGCTGAAAGCAGACACTTAACCGCTGTGCCACCCAGGCTCCCCCACAGGAGATATTCTGACATTTGAGGGTGTATGTTAGGGACTGCTCATTCCAGTTAACATACTTCTATCGTGGAAATTTGCAAAATTTATAACCAACTAGTACTTGAAGCCCTTAGTAAACCTTAGGGAAGCCAGGTTGTCATACAACCCACACTGCAAACCTCTATGTATTTAGAAGTTTTGACAAAAAATTGAGATATTTGTTTATGGTCACCTAAGATCAATGCATTTTCCCAATGATTAGATGCAAGGGAAAAAGAAAAGAAAACTTTCAGCAGTTTGTTCAAATTCATTAGTTCCTCCTCGGGCTACAAAAACTATATTTTACAAAGTCTAATAAATAATACATGGAAGACAGTGTGTTTTACACATAGTTAAGACATGCTTTCTCCATCACTGTCAATTATTACCTTTGTAATTAACCTCTATTTAAGATGGTATTTAATGTCTCGGCAATATTTATAATGCAGAACACCTGTATTATTTCATAAAATGCACATTGCTCACAGCTGCTCATGGTACTGCCTGCAGCTGTGGGATAGTTTGCTTAGTAATGCCTGGGCTTCCGGTTTTATCTATAAGAGAAAAAATGAAGCCCAGATGGCCCATATCAATTATGCTACAAAATGTTGGCTAGTCTTCTCCTTCTCAGTAGGACTTCTATTGATCTCAGTTCTGTCAGGATCTGACACAATGATTGTGAGCAAATCACTTTGTCTGCATAAGTCTCATTTTTCCATACCATTAAAACAAAGATGTCAGTTTCAATTCTATGTTTTGCAAAGACTCCAGTTTTCATAGAGTAATACTGGGGTCGGACTGAGAGTGACAATGATTAGGACAAGCAGACACAGTTCCAGAACTTTCTGCCCTTCTTTTATATATTGGAGTTCTAGGGAAATATTTATTTGAATAAAAAAATTGATCTTTAAACCTCCAAGCATGATCAACAGTAATACCCCTTTACTTTGTAATGATCTTTGAATCCCTACTAAGGAAAGGCAGTTATCATAAGGTGTTTTAAAAACTCTTAAGGATAGCCACAACTAAGATTTGATCATGGGGGCGCCTGGGTGGCACAGCGGTTAAGCGTCTGCCTTCGGCTCAGGGCGTGATCCCGGCGATATGGGATCGAGGCCCCACATCAGGCTCCTCTGCTATGAGCCTGCTTCTTCCTCTCCCACTCCCCCTGCTTGTGTTCCCTCTCTCGCTGGCTGTCTCTATTTCTGTCGAATAAATAAATAAAATCTTTAAAAAAAAAAAGATTTGATCATGGCTCTGCTATTCAGCCAGCTTTAAGGGGGAAAATGAAATTTCCCTCTCTTTTGATCACTTCATCTATAAGAAAAGAAGATTGTAAAAGCTAATGCCTCATAAAGTTGATGTGAAAAATATATTAAATAATCCATATGCTGCACTTTGTACAGATCTTAGCAAACAGTGGGCATACACACAAAAAAATACCATCAGTGCTCTTTCACTTTTTGTCATACATAACATGTACTCTCTTGATCAAATGTAGAAATAATAACAAAATGAAAGTGATTGTTATTGCTTACAGTACTTTTGTAATAACAAGAAGTGAAAGGCAACACTAAAAACATGACTTTGTATTAGTTTCCTAGGGTCGCCATAACAAACTACAATAAACTCAGTGGCTTTAAACAACATACATTTATCTTCCCACAGTTCTGGAGCCTGAAAGTCTGAAATCAAGGTGTCAGCAGGGTCAAACCCCCTCCAAAAGCTCTGGTAGAGAATCTTGCCTTACCTCGTGAGTACCAGCAATTCTTAGCACTTGGCTTGTCAGTTTTTGCTTCCATCTCAACATGGCCATCTTCTCTCTGTATGTGTTTTTGTCTCTATCTCCTCAATCTTTCTCATGAAGACACTGGTCATTGGATTTGGGGTCCATCCATATTTAGTATGACCTTGCCTTAACTTGATTACATCTTCAAAGACTGAATCTCCAAAAAAAGGTTACATTCGCCAGTACTGAGGGTTAGGACTTCAATATGACTTTGGGGAGGACACAATTCAACTCATATTAGGCTCCATGAAGATACAGACAAATGTTAAGTATAAGATGCTAAATAATATAATAGAAGCATGCACATTTTGAAATAATTAAACATTAATAAAGGAAGTTGAAGAAATCTTGACATAATATATATAGAAAATATCTAAATATTTTGACAGTATGCCTTCTTAATGTATGGAAAACTCAATAATTTATGGTGTCCTGAAATCTACTCCACATATTATCAATTCCAGTCAAAGTGACAAAAGATTTTTGAATATGCATGTGGGCCTTAACAAGCTAGTCCTAAGATTTGTAAGACTCAACAAAGGGTCAATAACAGCCAACTCAATTTAGAAGGAAAGAAATGTGTTTGTAGAGCTTGAACTACTATAAAATGAGACATTATTAAGCTATCATGATTATGACATTTTAGCATTGGAACACCAACAAAGAAATAGATAAATGAACCTAATTTACTATTGTAGAAACAAACCCAAATAAACATGAAAACTTGGATTGTGACAGGTCAGTGGTGACACTTAAATGGTGCTTCAACAACTGCTTATTCATAAAAGAAAAATAATTGAATACCTATGTTATGCAACAAACAACCCCAAACAAATTAGAAAACTAAATGTGAAAAGTCAACTTTAAAACTTCTGAAAGACATGTAGGGAATTATTTCTATGATATCTGGGTGGCAGAATTTCTTACGAAATTCTAAATTCTAAAATGACATATTTTAAAAAGTGATAAAGTTAATCACATTAAAATTCAAGTCTTCTGAATTAGAAATAAAAGCATAAGAATGTGACAAGATAAGTCAAATCTTGGAAAAATGAGAAAAGATTAGAAAATACCTTATATACATGAATAGGAAAAAAAATATTCTGTAGTATATTGAAAAAAATGGAATTCTATGTAGCAATGAAAACAAATGAGCTATAATCATTTAAAAATGATTTAAGAATCAGTTTGCAGATAAATTTAAACAACGGCATCCCATTTATAGGGAATTAAAAGAATAAAACAGCACCTAGAAATAAGAAAAAAAGCAGTTATTTCTAGAAAGGAAATATATTATGCTAAAAAAATTAACAAAGACAAAAAAGAACCCTAAAGACTTAATTGGGAAGATTTTTTATGGCTTGGAAACAAAAACACAAATACATTGTTTTACCCAACTAATAACAACTTCAGCAAATGTATGAGCACAGTCTATGGGATACATATTCTTCTAGATATCGCAGTAAACAAATAAGAAAAAAATGAGCCTTACAAAAATTTCATGGAAAATTAATATCCTGATAACATTTTAAAAACAAGGATAATTAAAATAATATTATATGGAATGAGGTAGTAAAAAGCATTTTCACTCTAAGGAACAAAAGTCAGTTTGGTCCAGTTCTGCTTTTTAAGCATAGCATATGAGGGGAAAAAATTACTAGAAATAAAATTTTCACCAAGCCTTTTCAACTTGTAGCAAAAGGAATTAGGGTGAGGGAAGAGGGATAGGGCCATATGGGATGAAGAAATGGAAATAAGTGAATGGAAACTGGCATAGAAACTAAGAATTGTATTGAAGACTAAGATATTTTATTAAAAGCTGTAAATATTTTGAATGACACATCCACTCAATTTGGGGCTAGAATAAACCAAACTGCTTTTTCTTTTCTTTTTTTTTTCCCCTTAATTTTTAATGAATAAATTATGTTGGGCGAACTCAAAACTTTCTAAATTAAAAGTATAGGATTGTGTTTGTAATTCTCCACAACTCTTGGAGAAATACTCTCAATAATTACCAAAGGAAGGGAGGAAGACCTTGAACAGGCTGACCTCTTTTTATAAAAGTGCCCATGTTGAGAAATCACCATGCTTGTTATCATATCACATACATGTTAAGGTGTCACTGTGACTGTTAGTACTGTTTAAGAAGCTATAGTGCTAGCATTCGGACCACTAGAAAAAAACCCACTTGCTTGTATACTGCGTGTGTGCACTGAATGAAAAAATAAATAATAATAATTGATAATAATAATAATAATACATTCTCCAGGAAGTGGATCCAATGAAAAAGGTATTTTAGCTAAAATCACAAAATTGTTGGTAAACAAAAGCAGGTTGTTAAATTTCTATAAGGCCATTCTTCTAAAATAGTGACTGTTAGATGTTAGTTGAAAAGCTTCCCTTTTATTCTTAATCAAGTCCATTTATGATCTTTACTTTGGTATGATTAGATAGTTTTAATCGGCAAAAAGTATTGACATTATAGACTGCTCAGCCATTTCTTCAATAAATACATCATTAAAGTTGAAAGACTATGCTGAGCCATCAAGGTATTTCAATAAATCTTTAGTATTAATATTTCTAAAATTAATCAAGTATAAAATTTTTAATGTGGGTAGTGCACTCTTTTTGCTTTCCATTAATTTATTACACCCAACACAAAAGACACATTCCATGAAGTCTGTCAGGAACAAATGGTTGGGACACTTTTCACTGACTCCTAGTGTAATTCATGGACTCACTGCATAAATACTAATATAAACCAATTCTATATTGTGTTTGAATGCAGTGAACATTCATAACCACTCTTAATTAACCATTTCCACGTTTTTCCCAGTTGGTTGGTTGGTGCCTATTTTTTCCTTTATCAAGTAACGTTGATGATAATAACAATTGGTGTATATTGAGTGCATGTGTTGTGCCAGGCATTGTTCTAAGTGCTTTACAGGCACTAACTTTCCATAAGAACTCTAGGAGCAAGGGGCTTTGGCTACCCTATTTCAGAGATGACAAAACTTGACCTGAAAATTAAGTAATTTGCACAAAGGTACACAAATGGATATGAAATGAAGATAGAGTTCACACTGAGACCCTAATGCCTGCAATTCACTGCTGCAAAGTACCACCTCCATGGAATAAGTCTTACAGGCACTCACATACAAGTTATTTTTAATAAGTTCCAACATCATAGATTGGAATCTCTAATAATCACCTGAAGGTAGAGCGTATGGAAGTTTTCTTTTAAATCACACATTATGATCTAGAAATTTCCCTCCCAAATAAAGCATTCTTTATATGTTTAGATTATTTCCTTTGTCATTCTTGTTTTATTTGTTTTTGGAGGGAGTACAATATATTTTCTCTCTGAGAAAGATGTTTATGTTTTCCAATTTAAACTTGATGTTCTCTTTTTCCAAGCTTAAAGGATACTAGAAACACATTCTTAAATAGGATTTTTAGAGGTGAGCCTGTAAGCCTCTGCAACTTTCCAGAGAACCAGCAGATTAAAAAGATCATCTCCCCCTCACTTCCACTTCCTTCATTATAAATCTGAGAAGCTTATACACTTCCCAAAATTCTCTTGCTGTCTAAGGGTCAGACTGAAATTTAGAGAGGAGTAGGTGTGCCAGGTTTAGAAAATAAAAATACAGTATGCCAATTAAATTTTAATTTCAGATAAACAACAAAAAACGGTGTATTGTATTTTAGTGGGCAACACTGAATTGGTTAAATAAAAGAGAAATTTCAATTAACATTATGAATTATCTTTAAATATTTATTAATTAAAATAGGTCACCAGCAGTAAACACAGCTCCAGCAGATAGGCCACATGACTCACTGCCCACTGCCAGACAACTCTGAACAGAGAGTAATTAAGCTAGGGACCATCCTGGCAAGTTCTGGTGGTCAGTTCTAAAAGGGGCCAAAATAACATTGGACCGTAAGTATAGGAGTAGAAATGTAATAATATGTAAATAAATCCATGTGCTGGAACTCTGCTTAGAGGGGAAACCATATGATTAGAAGGAATAATTTGAGATGCTGCTTTAGATCCCATGGACTTTGTTAAATTGTCTTCTACAGAGAAACAATACGGCAAGCAACATTTCCTTCCTTTCCTTCTTTCTTTCTTTTCTTTTTCTTTTTTTAGTGAAATAAAAAAGTCTGGAAAAGTGCCAAATTGCTTAGTGTATAGAAGAGCTCAAACTTGTCAATAACACTTATTATTTTCCATTCCTCTCATTCCTACCACTTAATGGCTCCACCAAATTAATCCTGAAAAAAAAATTAAGAATATTGTTTTGAATGGATTTCACAATATTATCCTTCCTAGGCCATCAATTTTAATTCCTTTGCTATAGCTGGTGGTATGTTGGTACATCACTTGTGGGAAAGGACAGGGAGGCTGATTTCTAGCTTGTACCAGCTTCCAGGGCATAAATACTACAATCATGATAAATTTCAAGCTCCCCAAACTGGCTTGTTAATTTCTAAATATTTAGTAATCAGGTCTTACAAGATTAAAAGAACAGTTCCAGCACACATGTCCCCACATCACATTCCACCTCAGACTTGAAACTACATGAACGCTCTCAAGAGCTCTTTCCAAAAGCAGGTGACATCCAGAGGTTTCAGATCAATGTGGCAGAGCTCAAGGACAGAGGAACCAATTTCTTGAATCCAGGGAGGCAAGAGGGGAGGAGGAAAGGGATATCACAAATACAGGTTAATTTGAATACTTCAGAAATGGTAAGCTCCATCTTGTGAGTATTTACAGAAATTCCATCAGGTGTTTGCTTAAGCTTCATATCCCTCACAAGGCCTTCCACCATTACTTCTTAAAGCCCTCAAACTTTCTCTTCTCTGTGCTCACCAGAGTACATAGCATGTTTCAACTCGCAGTAAATAGTCAAAAACTTTTATTATAATTAATTTTTGATATATGTTTAAGTATCTGTCATAATTGACTATTAAATATCTATCATAGCTGATGCTAGGGACAGGCCTTATTTGTATTCCAGAATCTTTCAGAATCCCTGGTATATAGTAGATGATTAATAAAATGCAGCTTGATAGAACTCAGTATTAAAAATACTTAACCTATTTAGAAAAAGAGCTGGTGCTTATAGGATTCTTATGTCATCACTTCAATTTTAATTCTTCCAAAGAAAAAAGAGCATTATTGTCCTTTTCAGAATGCCAAGTAAACTGAGTTTCTTGCTATTGTTTATTGCCCTCCATTCCTAATGTTGATAGAATTTCCTTTTTGAAGGTGACCAAAGCTTTATTCAATTATCTCTATGGTGAACCCTCAGAATCAGAGCTCCTGATGTAATTTTACTATATAGTTTCTGTGGCTCATATAGACAACATTTCAACAGGAGTCATCTTGTGATGAAAGTGTCAAGTTCACACATACTGATCTATTGCATACAAGCACAGCATGCAATTGATAAAAGTGGCCTGTCAGTGAAAGACTGATGAGAATGTATTTCATTTCAGGCCTTATGCCTAGCTAATGATGAGAAATAAGAAAAACATAGGACATAAATGATGAATTTGCTGAATTTGTTTTGATATTGTATAAAGTAATGTCATTTCCATTAAAATTATTTATGCTCCCTTAAAAGTTATGTTGTTTTCATGTTTAAAGTTTACAAAACAAAAACAAAAGCATTTATCCCTTAAGGAGTAAACTAAAGTAAAACTCCAAATTAAAGAATTTTGGATCATACCATAGACATTTTTGAAATATTTTTTTCACACAACTTTTATGAAACAGTGATTTATTAATGGCCTCTGCATATGACATTGAGCTGCATTTAAGATAAAGTTAACAACAATCCTCTGCTTAAACTTGAGTTACTGGGGAAGGAGTCTCTAAACAGCAGATCATGAAACATAATCTTTCTAACTACAGAAGTCACAGGGGATAAAGCAGGGGATAAAAACAAAATCCGAAATATTGACCTATTTATATTTTATACATATCATACATAGAAAACTTTTATATGGAACTTTTTTCCTAAATGGAAGCATAACAGAACTAATCAATGGAATGTGAAAATATTTCCCCCTTATTTTAATTAAAGGAAATATGCTTGTTAAATTAACTTTCAGGCAAACAAAATTAATCAGATCATACCATATTGAATTGATAAAAGATCCAAAACCAATATTTGTCAAATCAATTAACTAGTATAGATGGTTTATTATTAATTCTATTGTTTCCATCTGACATTTTGAAATATTGTAGCAGAACTTCAAAACTACTTCTGTGAATATCTAGATATCTAGGAATTCTAAATAATGAACATATGATATAGCTTAACTATTAAACCACAGAGAGAAGACACATGGTTCAGAAACCAAAATAGGTACCAATTCTTGAAGATGGGTTTAAAACAAAGCTGATGATCTGATTATAGAAATTATTTTTAATATATATAGCAAAAAACAGATGAAATACTAACAAAAATTTTATTTCAGAAAAATGACACTGTTACTGAAACACTGTTACTGAAACACAATTAATACTGAAATCACTGGTTATATATAGTCCTTATTAGAGATGGACAGGGTTATAACATTTTCCTTTTTTTTTTTTTTTAAGATTTATTGACTTATTTTAGAGAGAGAGAGTGAACCAGTGGAGGAAAGGGGCAAAAGAAAAGGGAGAGAGTGGCAGAGAAGCAGACTTCCCACTGAGCGTGGAGCCAAACATGGGACTTGATCCCAGGATCCCAAGATCATGACCTGAGCTGCAATCAAGAGCTGGAGGCTTACTCAACTGAGCCACCCAGGCACCCCAACATTTTCCTTGCTCTTAATCTAAATTTACCATTAAACCAAATTCTTTGTGCCATCCAGATATAAAAATAATAGAGAAATGGCATATTTTAAGGAAATTATAAGAGAATCTTGTTTCATCTTTAAGATGGAAGAAATAATAGCATCTTGTATGTGACAGAGACCCTAAAGAGAGGGTAAGATTAAAACCATAGGTAAAAGTGGATATTATGCAAATTAGTTTTTAATTAGGTAAAGAAATAAAGTATGAATGGTTACAGAAAACTATAAATATTGTCAAATTGTAAAAAAGAGGAGCAATTCATAAAAATGTAAAAGAAATTTGAAAGTATCTTTATTTTTCCACTTAGAAGAAACTGAAATTTTAATGTTATGAAATGTTTTGTGAGATTCATTTATAAATAAAAATAGTTGGCTCTAAAGAGCACACACTTATTCAAAAAGAAGGCTTGGAAACGCCTGCTTTGACACAACTCAAGACCAAGGCAGCTCCAGACTGGTGTATTAACAACACAGGGACCAAATCTTATGCACAACAGGCAAAGAGAGTGATTGCAGATAACAGGAATGAAGACAAACCCAACTCTGTCATAACAGCAGGGTGCACACAACACACACAGGAGACACCCCTGAAGCACCAGGTTTTGATGAACAGGGGACATTGCACTGTGGGGCACTATAGGACCTCTTCTTCATAAGGCCACTACTTTCAAGAGCAGGGGTTGTAGTTGACTCTCCTAACACACAGAAACAGACACAAGGAGTTAGACATAATGAAGGGGCAGAGCAAATGTCCCAAAACAAAGAAAAGGAGAAAATCACAGCGAGGGGCCTAAATGAAATAGAGATAATATATCAGATAGAGAATTTAAAGTAATGGTCATAAAGACACTCATTGGACTTGAGAAACGACTGGAAGATCTCAGTGTGGCTCACAACAAAGAGACAGAAAACATTAAAAAGAACCAATCTGAGATTAAGAACTCAATAACTGAAATTAAAAAAAGTAGTTATAAAGAGAAAATTGTAAAAGCAGCAAGAGAAAATAAGTTACATTAAAGGGAAATTCCATAAACCTATCTGATGTTTTTTCAGCAGAAATTTTATAGGTCAGAAGAAAGTGGCATAATATATACAAAGAAAAACACCTGCAACCAAAAATATGTTATCCAGCAAGACTTCCATTCAGAATAGGAAAGATAAAGAGCTTTTTAGACAAGTAGCAGTTTTACCACCACTAACCAACCTTACAAGAAATATTAAAGGAGAGTCTATGAGTGGAAAGAAAAGACCATAAGCAGGAGTAAGAAAAGTAGGAGACACACAAGCAGTAAAATTAAGTATATCTATAAACATCAGTCAAGGGAAGGGAGCCTGGGTGGCTCAGTTGAGTATCCGACTCTTGATTTTGGCTCAGGTTATGATTTTGGGGCCATGAAATTGTGCCCCACATCAGCTCTGTGCTCAGCAGGGAGTCTGCTTGAGATTCTCTCCCTCTCCCTCTGCCTCTGTTCCTCCACCCTACCTTCTCACTCTCCCTCTCTCCCTCAAATAAATAAATCTTTAAAAAAATATCAGTCAAAAGATTTACAAAATGAAAGGATGGAAAGTATGACATAATATACATAAAATGTGAGGGGGAGAGAAGTAAGAATTTAGTTCCTTTAGAATGAGTTCCAACTTAAGAGAGCATCAACTTAATATGCATGCTATATATAAACCTAATGGTAACCATAAATCAAAAACCTTAATAGGTACACAGAAAATAAAGAGAAAGAAATCCGAGCATATCATTAAAGTAAGCCTGCAAACCACAAGGGAAGAGAACAGAGAAGAAAGAATTAGAGAACTACAAAACAACCTTAAAACAAGTAACAAAATATCAATAACTACATACCTATCAATAATTACTTTGAGTATAAATGGGCTAATGCTCCAACCAAAAGACACAGGATAATTGAACAGGTAAAAAAGCAAGACTCATTTATGTGTTGTGTACAAGAGACACATTTCAGAACTAGAGATGGAAAGTGAAGGGATGGCAAACAGTCGTCATGCAATTGAAAACACAAAGAAAGCTGCAGTAGCAATAGTTACATTGGACAACATAGACTTTAAAACAAAGACTGTAATAAGAGAAAAAGAAGAACACTACATGATCATAAAAGGAACAATCCAACAAAAAGATTAAATAACTGTCAATATTTATGCATCCCACACGGGAGCACCCAAATATATAAAGCAACTATTAATTGACTTGAAGAAATCGGTAACAATATAATAAGAGTAGGAAATTTCAACACCACACTTATACCAAAGGATAGGTCATCCAAACTGAAAATCAGAAAGGAAAGAGTGGCTTTGAATCACACATTAGACCAGACAGATCTAATATATATACTCAAAACACTGCATCAAAACAGCAGAATACACATTCTTTTCAAGTGCACATGGAACATTTTCTAGAGTAAATCACATGTTCAGCCACAAAACAAGTCTCAACAAACGCAAAAAGATTGAAATCATATCTCATATTTTTTCTGACTACAACAGTATAAAACTAGAAATCAAGCACTGGAAAATTCTGGAAAGAACACAAATGCACAAAGGTTAAATAACATGCTACTGTACAATGAATGGATACCAAGATCAAAGAGGAAATTAAAAAATTACATGGAGATAAATGAAAATGAAAACACAATGGTGCAAAATCTTAAAGATGTAGCAATAGCTGCTCTAAGAGGGAAGATTACTGCCAAATGGGCCTTCCTTAAGAAACAAGAAAAATCTCAAATAAACAACTTAACCTTACACCGAAAGGAACTAGAAAAAGAACAAGGGTGCCTGGGTGACTCAGTCAATTAACCATCCAACTCTTGGTCTCAGCTCAGGTCTCTGATCTCAGGGTTTTGAGTTCAAGCCCTGCATTGGGCTTGATGCTGGGTGTGCAGCCTAGTTTAAAATACAAATGAATGAGTGAATGAATTAATGAATGAATAAGCAAACAAAAAAACAAAACCCAAAGTCGGTAGAAGGAAGAAAACAATAAAGATGAGGGCAGAAATAAATGAAATAGAGACTAAAAACTAATAGACCAGATCAATGAAACCAGGAGCTGATTCTTTGAAAAAAAATCAACAAAACCATTAACTCTTTAGCTAGACTCATGAAAAACAAAAAAAAAGGACTCAAATAAAATCAGAAGTGAAAGAGGAGAAATAACAACATCACAGAAATAAAAAGAATTATAAGAGAATATTATGAAAAATTATATGCCACAAATTGCACAACCTAGAAGAAATGGATACATTTCTAGGAATATATAACCTCCCAAAATTGAATCAGGGAGAAATAGAAAATTTGAACAGACCAATTACTAGCAATGAAATTGAATCAGTAATCAAAAAACTCCCAACAAACAAATGTTCAGGACCAGATGGCTTCACTAGTGAATTCTACCAAACTTTTGAAGAAGACTTAATACATATTCTTCTCAAATTATTCAAAAAATAAGAGGAAGGAAAGCTTCCAAATACATTCTACAAAACCAGCATTATTTTGATACCAAAACAAGATAAAGACTCTACAAAAAAAAAGAAAACTGCAGGCCAATATCTCTGATGAACACAGATGCAAAAATCCTTGACAAAATATTAACAAACCAAATCCAACAATACATTTAAAAAATCATTCACCATGATCAAGTGAGATTTACTCTAGGGATGCTAGTGTAGTTAAATATTTGCAAATCAATCACTGTGATACATCACATTAATAAGAGAAAGTAAAAATCATATGATCTTCTGAATAGATGCAGAAAAGGCATTTGACAAATTACAACATCCATTCATGATAAAAACTCTCAACAAAGTGGGTTTGGATGGAACATATGTCAACATAATAAAGGCCATATATGAAAAACCCATAGCTAAGTTCATACTCAATAGTGAAAAAATGAGAACTTTTCCTCTATGATCAGAAATAAAACAAAAATGCCCACTCTTGCCCCTTTTATTCAACATAGTACTGGAAATCCTAGCCACAATAATCAGAAAAGAAAAAGAAATAAAATGCATCCAAATTGGTAAGAAAAAAGTAAAACTTTCACTATTTGCAGATGACATGATACAACATATATATAGAAAATCCTAAAGACTCCACTAAAAAGCTACTAGAATTAATAAGTGAACTCAGTAATGTTGCAGGATATAAAATCAATATACAGAAATTCACTGAATTTTTACACACTAATAATGAAGTGGCAAAGAGAGAAATTAAGAAAACAATCCCATTTATAATTGTACCAAAAATAATAAAATACCCAGGAATACACTTAACCAAGAAGGTGAAAGACCTGTACTCTGAAAACTATTAAACACTGATGCAAGAAATTAAAGATGACTTTCCATGTTTATGAATTGAAAGAATTACTATTCTTAAAACATCCATAGTACCCAAAGCAATCTATGCATTCAGTGCATCTCTATCAAAATACCAACAGCATTTTTCACAGAACTACAATGAATATTCCTAATATTTTTAAGGAACTGTAAAAGACCCCAAATAGCCAAAGTAACCTTGAAAAAGAAGACTGGCGGTATCACAATCTCAGACTTCAAGATCTACTACAAAGTTGTAGTCATTGAAACAGTACGGAACTAGCACAAAAATAAGCACATAGATTAACGGAATGGAATAGCCCAGAAATAAACCCACAACTATACAGTCAATTAATCTATGACAAAAGAGGCCAGAATATGCAATGGGAAAAAGTCTTTTCAAGAAACAGTGTTGGGAAAACTGGACAGCTATATGCAAAAGAATGAAACTTGACTGCTTCCTTATACCATACTCACAAATCAACTCAAAATGGGTTACAGTCCTAAACATGAGACCTGGAACCATAATAATCATAGAAGAGAATACAGATCTAATTTTTCTGATGTTGGTTGTAGCAACATTTTTCTAGCTATGTCTCTTGAGACAAGGGAAACAATAGCAAAAATAAAGTATTGAGATTACATCAAAACAAAACGCTTCTGGACAGCAAAGAAAACAATCAACAAAATTAAAACCTACTAAATAGAAGGTATTTGCAAAAGAAAATCATTATCGATAAAAGTGTTAGTATCAAAAATATATAAAGAATTTATAAAGTCAACACACACACAAAAATGCAATTTAAAAGTGGGCAGAAGACAGAGACATTTCTCCAAAGAAGACATACAAATGGCCAACAGACACCTGAAAAGATATTCAACATCACTAATCATCAGGAAAATGGAAATCAAAACCACAATGAGATACTATCTCACACCTGTCAGAATGGCTAAAATCAACAACACAAGAAACAAGTGTTGGTGAGGATGTGGAGAAAGGAAATCCTTGTGCACTGTTGGTGGGAATGTAAATTGGTCCAGCCTCTGTGGAAAATCGTATGGAGGTTCATCAGAAACTAAAAATAGAATTACCATATGATGTAGTAATTCCACTATTGGGTATTTACATCTAAAGTATTCCAACACTAATTCAAAAAGATATACGCACCCCTATTGTTTATTGCAGCATTATTTATAATAGCCAAATTATGGAAGCAACGCAAGTGCCCATTGATAGATGAATGGATGAAGAAAAAGTGGTATATACATAAAATGAAATATTACTCAGCCATAAAAAGGAATTGAATTCTGCCATTTGCAATAACATGGATGGACCTAGAGGGTATAATGCTAAATGAAATAATTCAGTCAGAGGAAGACAAATACCATATGATTTCACTCATATGTGGAATTTAAGAAACAAAACAAATGACAAACCAAAAAACAGACTCTTAAATGTAGGGAACAAACTGGTGGTTACCAGAGGGGAAGTGGCTAGGGAAATGGGTGAAATAGGTGATGGGAAGTAAGAGTACACTTATGGTCATGAGCACTACGTAATGTATAGAATTTGTGAATCACTATATTCCACACCTGAAACTAGTATAATGTTATACAATAATTACACTTGAATTAAAAAATTAAAAATAAATTGAGAAAAGGAAGACTTGGAATTTTCCCAAAAGACTGATAGAAGTATTTTATGTTAAGTAAATTGCATGTCTATTAAGTAACTATAAAATGTTTTAAATATGTTTGAATTATTTTGTGTGGCTAGCCAGTAAAATAATTTAATTAATTGACTACTAACAGTATCCGTTTGGATGAAAATCTTAATACTATATGTCTCAACATCTGTGTAATGTACCTAAAATAGTAGTCAGGGAGGAGATTTAAAAACTTATATGCATACATTATAAAATAAAATTATAACAAAATAAATAAGATGGAAATAAACAAGTCTTATGATGAAATGTTACAGAAAAAATTAACATAATAAAAAATGAATAAAATATAAATAAAAGCACAACAGAGATTACCAAAAAAGCACAGGATAGAGTCTTTTAAGACTACTATTAACTTAGATAAAATCTTGCTACAAAGAAAGAAGATACACACAAAGCATTAGTAGGGATATGAGGGATATGGCCAACAAAGCAATATAAATAAAAAATAATATGAAAATACACTGAGTAAAAAATTCTATTTCATTTTAAAACCTAGAAAAGAAAGAATATTTCTTTAACGAAAACAGTAAATGTTTAATATTGATACAAAAAAACATTAATAGACAATTTATATTAAAGCAATTAAATCCTGTGGTCTAAATTCTTCTTGCAAAAACACTAGGACACAGGGATTTTATGATTTTGCTATCACAAATCTATCCAAAGAGTGAAAATCCTTTTTATATACTAATGATTTTAGAAAACAGAAAGTAGAAAAAAAGAGCAGACCATTTAACTCATTTTCAATACTAGAGTTACCTTCACACTAAAGGTTTAAACAAAATTATAGACTACTAATGAAGTTATGGACATCCTAAATAAAATGATAACAAATTACATCATGCCATACATAATTATATCATAACTCATTCACGCATAAAATTTGTTCAGCATAAAAATTTTTTTTAAAGATTTTATTTATTTATTCAACAGAGATAGAGACAGCCAGCGAGAGAGGGAACACAAGCAGGGGGAGTGGGAGAGGAAGAAGCAGGCTCACAGCAGAGGAGCCTGATGTGGGGCTCGATCCCATAACGCCGGGATCACGCCCTGAGCCGAAGGCAGACGCTCAACCGCTGTGCCACCCAGGCGCCCCAGCATAAAATTTTATCAGTATAGTAATTATCCAAATTAGAACATTAAGGGAGAAACTATGATAATTATGCTAAATTTTAAAAACCTGTAACCATTTCTGATTAAAAAGCAATGTATATCAAACTAGAAATGGAAACTTTCTTAACTTGATAAAAGATATTTTCCTACAATATCAACAGCAAAGTTAAATAAAACTAGAAGAATTCTCTTTCAAGTGAAGACAGCACTGTCCACAATCAACAATTCTGTTTAATACTTTCTAGATTTTTTCACCAAGAAAAATAAATAAAGACCTAATGATAAAAAGAAAAAAAATGTACGAACTATTAGGACTGACCATAAAGCTGAGCAAGGTTGCAGTATAGAAGATCTATATGGTATAGATCTAATGGTATTCCTATACATTAGTAAAAATAATTAGGAAGTGTAATAGAAAAATATCCAATATATACAGTTTTTAAGAAGCACAAGAAGTTGGTGAAGGAAAATATATTTTTTATGATCATAGATTACGAACAATTGAAGAAACCAAAGTATTATTAAATAGTAGACACATGCTGATTTTCCCTCATATAATCTATAAATTCATTGATGTTGCTATGAAAATTTAAATAGAATTTTCTTGGAATTAAGAAACAGTCTCAATTCATGAAACAGTCATTTTCCATGAATAGTCAACTTTGAAAGAGAAGAGTAATGAACAGATGTGGCTCTGACACACCAAGATTTAAATAGAAATCATGATAATTAAGAGAGTATGATACCAATAATGAATAGACAAATAGATCTATGAACTCCAGTAAAGACTTCCAAGTAGACCTGATTATACATTTAAAGGTAAAAATGTATTCATAATAGTGTGGAAGACAGATTATTAATTTAATGCATTAATATAAAAGACTTTTCAATGAAAAAATATTAGATCTGTATTAACAAATACACAAAAAATTATAGATACATTAGTAAGCCAAATGTAAAAAATAAAACTTTGTAAGTTTTTTAAAAGATTTATTTATTTATTTGAGAGAGAGAAAAAGAGAAAACAAGTGAGTGGGGGAGGGGCAGAGGGAAAGGAAGAGGAGAATCCCAAGCAGACTCCCCGCTGAGTGCAGAGCCTGACGCAGAGCTGGATCCTAGGACCCAGAGATCGTGGCCTGAGCTGAAACCAAGAGTTGGTTGTCCAACTGACTCAGCCATCCAGGTGCCCCAAGTAAGTTTTTAATTAAGTATAAAAATGACTTTATGATCTAGAGGCATAAAGTTATTTTTTTCTGAAAAAGGCAATAAATTACAAATCTTAAAGGAAAATATTCACATTTTTATTCACTTAGAAATATTGGTGTGGCATAAAAGAAGAAAAAACACTTAAAGTTTTGAAAAAGAGAGATAGGCAGATGGAAAGTATTTGCAAGATGTAACAGACAAAGTAGAGTTTCTAAAATGCATTTTAAATAGACCTCAAAGCCAATTTGGAAAATATAATTAACTCAAAATGAAAATGGGAAAAAGGATATTTAAAGGCAAATTACAGAAGAAAACTAAATGGTGAATAAATGTAAGAAACTTATATATGTTCAGACTATTAAGGAAATACAAATAAAAACAAGGAGATAAATGTAATTTCTCAACATAAAGCAGTCAAATGAAAATAATGATAATACCCAGTGTTGGTGAGGATATGAGGAAAGCAAGAGCTCTCATACCCACTGGCAGGGGAATAAACAGGTGCAACCACACTGCAGACACTTCTAACAGCATATGGAAAACGTCCTGGCACCTCCACTTGAACCTGCCCCTAGGAGATAGAGTCAAGCCTAGCAGGTGCACCACCGCACACAGGAGTGAAATTTTATTATTAAGGGAAGGTATATATAAATTGTGGTGAACTCGAATCAGAATACATTATTCAAAGTTAAAATGATTGGATTCAAAAGACTACATCTAGCGCAGAAACAGAATAACATATACTATCTTTTTGAAAATAAATTATGAAATAAAAAATTCAAAGTAGCAGGGGGAGAAAAGAGGGGAGAGGAGAAAGAGCAGAGAGGAATACGATTCTTATTCGTTAGGATTATCATTTTTAGATTTCAACCCCAAAGCCCCTTTTGTCCTATGGTTTTTACTTTGTAATACATATACATATGTACATACACACATACTTAGCACACATATGCATATTTTTGCTTTCAACTTTTTAAGCAAAAATAACTGAATAAATAAAGGTTACACACAATTGAAGTCTCACTTGCACTGATTACCAATTCCATTTCTTCATTAAAACACCTAAAACTCTACCATAATGCATTTAACATGTATCCTTCTAGTTCCTGATTTTTATTTGCCACATATAAATATATACAAAAACAACAAATAGAGTTTTGGTGTGTATATTTCTGCGTTTACTCATTAACTTCCTTCCTATTTAACATTATATGTATTTTTCTATTTCTGGTGTTAATATAGAATAATGTATTCCATTTGAACTGCCAGACAGTAGTCCATAGCATAATCTTTGATATTTTAGATATGTATTCCCTTTCTGATGGACATTTAAGTTGTTTCTAATTTTTTTCTAGCAAACTGTCAACTATAACCTCCTGTCGATACCAAATGTGGAAGTCTCCTTGCTCTCCGAGCTTCCAGTTCATAAGCAGTATCTGTTTAACGTACAAAAACACCCTATGATGCTGTTCCATAAGAAGCCCATTTTAGTGGTAAGGAAATAAGGCTCAGAGAAATTAACTTCTAAACATCACCAAGGTGATTTGTAGGGAGCCAATATTTGTACAGAGGCTTAGCTCATTCAAGAAAGTGTTGCAATCAAAGCGTTGTATAATGCATACCTAAGTCACAGAAGTAGATTGTTATACTAATTATTTTCCCATGTTTTCACAAAGATAATATTTTCCCCAAACATATAGTTTATAGCAATGATGATGAGTACCATTCCCTAAATAAGGTAAAATCCAACCAATACAAAGTTTTATTTATGAAAGGATCTAATTAAAAACATTTTTACTTGGTTTAAAGTTTTCAGTTATAAAGAAAGATAAGGTTTGACAGAAAAATGATTGACTGTTATGAGCTCAGTTTAAGACAATCAAATGATAAGGAAATAAACTCATGGAATTGCTGTTGGGTGAAGGAAACTCAAGTTTATCACCTTCAGGTCACAAGTTTGAATCTTGGCTAGCCTAATGCAGACTGAAGATCACTACTTTCTGACAGCTGTGTGAGTTTATTTTTTTAAATCATAAAACAATAGGAATCAACATTTTCACCTCTGCAGAAATGTTTCAGTTACAAAATAAAAGATAAAGTGATGGTCAGGTCCTTTCTTCTCAACACGAGAAAAGCAGAAAAAGGGGAAAAAGGGTTCACAATTAATAAAAGTTCCATATTTCAATAATGGGAAAAAAAAGTTCAAGATGTGTACATGTGTTATGGGTGGGAAGGTGATGGGGGAGAGGGGGTGAGATCCCGTGAAACAATGAAAATAGGCAAACATTAAGTTCACCCCAAAGAAATGGCTACAAAACTGGAAATTTCCATCTGAACATTTTCCAGTTAGCAGAGACACCCTCATTCTTCTATTGTTTTCATAAAGTAGATTTGGCTACTAACATCTTGCACATGTATTTTCAGGGACTGTTCATTATTTAGAAATGTCAGATATTTATGGCACTGAGCATACTCAAAGTAAAAAATTTTTAAATCTTACCAAAATGGAACATTTAGTGTTAACAGTTTCAAGCTGGCCCTACGGTATCAACATAGACTTTCCTACAGAGAAAGTGTATTTCTTTTTTTTTTTTTTAATTTTTTTTTTAAAGTATTTATTTATTTGACAGAGATAGAGACAGCCAGCGAGAGAGGGAACACAAGCAGGGGGAGTGGGAGAGGAAGAAGCAGGCTCATAGCAGAGGAGCCTGATGTGGGACTCGATCCCATAACACCAGGATCACGCCCTGAGCAGAAGGCAGACGCTTAACCGCTGTGCCACCCAGGCGCCCCGAGAAAGTGTATTTCTTTTCTAAATCACCCTGCTTTTCAAATGTATATAATTTTTAAAAAATGATTTTCTTTATAAATAATGATGAATGGGTCAAAGATTATATTTACCCCATAAATAACCAAACAAATAATTTGTACGGCAAATACATAACATACAAATCTATAAGAAATGAAGCAGTGTAATAGATAAAATAGATATTCCACAGAAGAGAAAATATGAACATCGAACAAATATAAGATGACCAGTATCATTAGAATTTAGAGTAATGCTATGTAAAACAACAGTAGGAAATGAGTGCAAACACACCAGGTTGACAAAATTAAAATGTTAAACAATGATAAGATTAGTTTAGGATACAGAGGACCAGTAACTCTCCTTTGTTACAGGTGGGAGAGAACCTTGATACAGTCACTTTGGAAAACAATGTCACATAAAAACTTTGTCCCAGTGAAACTTTATCTGATGCAGCAAATCCACATCAAGTGTATAACCTAGAGAAACCCTTGGCCTTGTTAACCAAAGACCTGTACTTGAATGATCATTAACAGCAGTGCTTGTAATAGCAAAAAACTAGAAACAATTGAAATGTATATGGAAAGGAGAAGGAAGAATGAATAGTGGTGTATCCATAAATAGAACACTGTGCAGCAGTACAAATGAATGGACTACATCCTATACGTTATTATAGTTGTATCTAAAAAATATGACATAAAGTGATAAAATAAGTCTCAGGGAGATACAATATGCAGGATACTGCTTACATAAAGTTCCAACACTTGCAAAGTTAACATATGTTTTACTAGTAAATAGACATGTACAAAACTATAAAGTAAAGCAAGGGGATAGCATGGCATTCAAGCTAGTGATTGTGCTTGGATTCAAAGGCATGGGATCTGACCGCGAAGGGGTACACAGAGATTTTCAAAGACCTTGGTGCTATCAGCATCCTAGTTCTGAAGAACTTTCCAAAATAAACATAAAACTGAATGAATAAATATATGCACAAAAGAATGAATGAAATCAAAAGATATAATGCTGTCACTGATAAATTATGTGACTTCAGTGAAGTTACTCTACCCTTCTACCTGTAATTACACATTGATTAAATGAGGAGATTATATGGGACCATATCCAAGAGTCCCCTATGGTTCTAATATGCTTTGATTCCATATAATAATTTCTGTGACACCACTATTTTGATAAATGGGGGGAAAGTATCTACAAATTACTTAGAAATAGAGACTTAACCTTTCATGATTTTCTACACCTGTTAAGTCGTTGCCTAATCTTTCCACTGAAAAAATAAATCCCTCATGAGACACACTGAATTAATTCCACTTCTGTAAACAAAGATAAAAAATGTTAAAAATTGATCTATGTGTGAGCTAATATAATAGCACATCTACATGTACCAAATATTTTGGTTACTGGTATAAGCAATGCGAAATTTTCAAGTACTATATCTAGATAAAATTTTAAGAGTACTGAAATCTTCATATTCACAATCAACTTCCTACCATGAGGAAATAAGAATCCTTGTTTTATTCAACTCTCAAGTTAACTTTGTTCTCTAATGAATGAATGAATAAATAAATAGATGAGGTTAACTTTGCTTTCCCAGAAGTTATCCTGCATCTTGTTGAAAAGCTGTACTGCCAATTTTAAATCCGAAATGAAAGATGTATGATCAGGACTTCGTGGGTACTTTAGGTTCAATTCATATGCAAATCATAATATCCATTTGTTATAAAAACAATTACTGAAGTGAGTAAGTTTCTTTCTGTGGGTCAGTTAATATTCCAGAGATGACAAACATAGTTTTCTTTTAACTTCCTTCCCCTCCTTCTCATAAATGTTTTGGGCGTATTAAAGTTGAAAATATCCAGTTTTGAGTCCATCCATGGCACCTAATTCTTGTGCATAGTGGAACAATGTTACTAATCAGTAAAGCAGATATGGAAGCACTGCTCAAACATTCCCTTTGCTTTTTTTTTTTTTTTAAGATTTATTTATTTATTGGAGGGGGGAGGGAGAGGGGCAGAGGGAGAGGGAGAGAGAGAATCTCCACAGACTCCCCGCTGATCAGGCAGCCAGACTTGGGGCTTCATCCCAAGACCGGGAGATCATGACCTGAGCAGAAATAAGAGTAAGATGATGCTTAACCGACTGAGCCACCGGGCACACCTCCCTTTGCCTTTTAAAGGGAAGGCAGTTTCATTTGGTAAATGACACAAGGAATTGGAGGAAAGGTTGAATGCCTGAAAGAAAAATGTCTCTGTGCTCACTGTAAAATGGAACAGGGCCAAGAATTCTGTGAATCCTCTTCGCTGAGCCTCCATCTTTCTGTACCTCCATGGATGTTAATTGACAACAGTGCTGAGGTCACCATCATTACTACAGTTAAGTAATAGTGGGCAAGTCATGGACAACTAAAACAAATAAATTGCTTTTTGAATTCTTATTTGATATATTCACAGTGGGCTTGGCCTAGGCCAATTCTTTATAGAGCGCTCCTCTCCCTTTTTTTCTCCCTCCTTCAAATTGGAAGCAAATGTTTTGCTTTAAAATTCAAAGACCTATTATTATAAGACCTATAGATCAAGATCTAAAGAAATAATAGCTGTTGAATATCTCTCAGAAATGATCAATTCATGCATCATCTAAAACTCATTAAGCCATTTTTATAAACAAAACCTTCCTAATCTTAGTTTAATCTCTTTAAATATATGTCTCCATAGAAGAGATGAAGCACATGATACTGTAAATTCATTCTACTGTTACTCTTGAAGTTTTTTTTTTCATATTTCTTAAAAATAGATTAAAAGAAAGGGGGCATATATAGATATTAGACAGGATTTCACAGGAGATCACCCAAATACAAAAATGTCTTGCAGATTGTTCTATGGTCAGTACAGTTAGTCATGATTGAAGCTTATCATTTTACTAAGTTGAAACAAAGTGAGTTCTAAACAATTACCAACTACTATATGGCATTTGATTTTCTGTTCTTTGGCAAGCAGAAGCAACATTTCCCATGAAATAATTTAAACATTTTTATACTATATCCTACCTATAATAGTTTATCTTTTTAATACATATTAACCCGTTTAATTCTCAAAAAACTTTTGAAAAATAAGCTAAGTCATTCACATTTTATAAATGACGAAACTAGGGTTGATAAAGTCCCATAGCTAGCAAATAGCAGAAGTAAGATGTGTTTTCTGTCTTCAAAATAATTGTTTAATGATTTTAAAAAGGAAATATAAAATGATATTAGTGGGAGATAGATGTGTGGACCTATGTGATACATACAAGAATAAAAATCTAGCTATTTCTTTCTAATCTCTCTTCCGAACTCCTACCTAGTAGAGGAAAGGCTGATAATTGGACAAGCTTTAAATTTATGCATCTTAGTGTTTCTAGGTTTTAATGGTCACTATTGAGGGATTAGATGCCTTCAGGTACAAATGAAGGCATCCACATTAAACTCACATGGTAGATTTTCCTGCCCAGGATGCCATTATCTGGGTGCCAGAGAAGTCTCTAAGTGTATGTCCTCCAAGCACTATGTGCGCTGGGAACAGGGTCCATATGTGTCTTTGTCTAGCTGTGAGTAGAAGTGAGTAGAAGTGAAGGCAGGTATCCTGGACTGGGTCCTCCAACTATGATCTCTCGTCTCATGCCTTTTGATTTTTAATGGCATCTACAATACATACCTGCTATTGATCCTGCCTAAGCCATTCCTCAGAATAACCTCTGTGGAATAAAGTCCAATCAATACCTTCACACCCACTACCAGGTATACAAAAACATCTGGGCCCTTGCACATGGGATCTGGGAAGCCAGGAGCTTACAGCCAATCACTTCACACCACTGCTCTGCTATCATTACTTTCTTGCCAGACTTGGTTACCTTCAGGGCTTCTCCCAGAGTTTGATTTGTAAATTTGATTAGTTATTAGAACTATGCAGGAGGCACTGAAAAACACCAACCTTGCAACCTATTCTTCAAGACTGATTTAATTGGATTTGTCACCATCAGAAAAATTAAATGAGAATTTCAAGGAATACAGTGCAACACTGTTTTTTTAAAAATAGTCTCCAGCTGATTTTAATGTGCTTCCAAGACCACTTTCCTGGAGCCTGGCAGCCTTCCCTGGACTTTTTGCAGGGAGTCATCATACCAGTCTTTCCACCTATGTTCTAGGTTTGCCTCATATATGCCTATGTGGCTTAACTGTGCCGTACACCTCCTTTCTCTGCTCTACCATATTCTAGAGAAGGAAGAAACAGAAGACAGTGTGACCTGTTCTCTTTACATCCTTACAGATCTCAGCTTTAATGATTACACTTTAATATAATATTATTCATGAAAGAAAATTAAAAATACTACCCATATCAATTTCTTATCGACACAAAAGGCCTGCATAAGAATTTATTCACAAAATAAATCAAGTTAAACAAATTACAAAAAGTAACCATGATTGGATTTAAAGTTCTTTGATCATAAAAAATTTAATCCCAGCTCCATCCTAAGAGTAAATTGCAATAAAATGAATTTGATGGTATAAAACATGGCCTAAAGATGAGTATTAGTGAATTTTAAAATATATATATATTATATATATATAGTACCTGAGTATTTCTAAGAAAGAAAATGTTTGCACCTGACTTACTTATAAAGTTGTATTAATTTATAATTCACATTTCACACTATAAAAATACTTTAATATATGTTCCTGAAATCTCTTTGGTTTCTTTTTCTTTAGGAATATTTATTGAGCACTTTCAAATCCTACAGAAATTTTGAGACTCATTATACCCAATTTATAAAAGATGAAGCAGACACTCAGAATGTTTAAGTAATACATGCAAGGTTACATCACTACCAAATGAAAAAGTTGAGGTTTAAATTGGGTACCACCTATATCTGAGAAATACTGCAATGTTCATGAAATCCTTCACCAATGCAAAGGTAAGGCAAGGCTCTAACTTTTTTGGTTTCTTCTGTTTGGTTTTTAAAAAACAAAGCTATGTCTTTCTGTTCTGAATGCATCATTTTTGAAAGTTGAGAAAGTTGCAAAATCGCTGTCCTAGACCCAGGCCATTTCCACTCAGGCACTCCATATGCACTTCATATAGCCACCACTTCCATCCCTGCAGCACTGGTTTCCCCTCCAGATTATTAGCTAGAGGTTAAGACAGAGTTTTCTATATGTGCAACAGTATTTAAACCTATTTGTCACATTTCACCTATTGAAACGCATTAATAAAGTGTGTGTGTCTGTGTGTGTATGTACAAATCTCTATTGGTTTACTGGGATAAAGCTTTAGGATTGCTCAAACAATGCCCGTGGTCATCTATGGCCTCCTTAGGGATCTTTAGCTTAACAATATGATGCCCCCCTTAGTCTTTCCACTACTTAATCCAGCTCTACTAAACTGAGATTCATTTTGGTCCAATTATTAATCCAAGGAACCTTCCCAGTACTCTGAGCTTCTGCCTTTCTGCATCTTTCTATCAAGGATGCATTGATTCTTTTCCTGACTTTAGTTAGACTAGAATAATTCCAAGGTTCCCATCTCACTTTGCAATCAAGGTCAGTTTCTCACTGCCCAAGATACTGATATGGAATGCTTCCACTTTGTTCTTTTCTACTGTTATCTCTGCCTCTCTCCATCTTCTTTTCCTTGGAGAGCATTTGATTTTCAGTGTAAAAAAAATGAAAAATTTCCTAGTTCTGGAGTCTTTGTAGTTTTCCAAGTCAGTACTGTCATTAGTATTCAATTTGCCTGTGCTTTAAAGAGGCCAAATCTTTCCTGTATCTCTAAATATTTTTGCTATTTGATTATGAAATGTGTGTATAACAATATACTAAAAATATATGTATAGTATACATATATTTATACATACATACCTTCACACCAGGTCAAATACCATATCATGATGGGGGGGGCAGCTAAAATAAATGTGCTTCTTTCTTTTTTCTTTTTTGTTCCATTTGGATTTTTTTTTTTAAAGATTTTATTTATTTATTTGACAGAGAGAGAGACAGCCAGCGAGAGAGGGAACACAAGCAGGGGGAGTGGGAGAGGAAGAAGCAGGCTTCCCACCAGAGCAGGGAGCCCGATGCAGGGCTAAATCCTAGGACTCTGGGATCACGCCCTGGGCCAAAGGCAGATGTTTAATGATTGAGCCACCCAGGCTCCCGTCCATTTGGATTTTATTAACCGGTTTACATTTAATCTCCCCACATCGACTTTTAGAAAGAAAATTAATATTACCTCTATGCTCTTGTCACCCTTTACCCAAAAATCTTTGTAACACAAACACAACTGAACTCACTCACTTTATCCTATTTGTAATGGAATTTGAAAACAAAACAAAATAAAACAAAAAAACTTTGGCATTCTGAGAGTTCAAGTTAGGAAAATAGCACTTGTTCTGATTTGGGGGCGCGATCATGTGTGTATGCATATATTCCATGTCCTTCAATAGTATCACTACTATTACGAGTTAAAGGAGGAAACAAAGATGGCTTATCGGGCTAGGATGAAATTTATCTCATTTCTTAAAATAGAATAGCTTCTTTTTTCTATCTGAAGGCTAAGCTGTCAGCAAACAAAGATATGCCACTTACGTCAGTATTTATGAGGATATTAAATTTCCTGTGAATTATCTATTATGGAGTATAATAAATGTATTCTTTTCAAAATTTAATTTAATTGCAAATAACATTTTGCATTTTCCAATTAGTTTATACTTTGCTATTAAAACAGAAAGCAATCAGAATTGCTGTCAATGATATCAAAACAGTTTTAATACTATCTAAAGTCCATTTATTTAGAATCAAGAATTTACATCAATCTATGATTTACATTTTCTGAAAGCATTAGCAGTTTCATATTGTAAACTGCACTTGAAAGAAGACATTAAGGAAACTCAAGTATATCATGAGCAACTTTATGATATTTTGTTACATTTATAACCACATAGGTAATTGTTCCTCTTTCTACATTCTTCTTTTTTTTTTAAGATTTTATTTATTTATTTGACAGAGATAGAGACAGCCAGCGAGAGAGGGAACACAAGCAGGGGGAGTGGGAGAGGAAGAAGCAGGCTCATAGCAAAGGAGCCTGATGTGGGTCGATCCCACAACGCTGGGATCACGCCCTGAGCCGAAGGCAGACGCTTAACCGCTGTGCCACCCAGGCGCCCCCTCTTTCTACATTCTTCTATTTGGGAATGAAATTAATGTTCGTTAGAACAGAGAGGCTTATTTATTTAACCAGTATAATATAAATTTAGCTTCTCATATATTGCCACAGGTCTAAGTAATTTGTAAATAGTAACCTGGTGAATTATAAGATTTCAAAAAGCAACACTCTTGTTTCTCTTTTTAAATGGAAGTGCCTATCCACAGAACATTGTCTCTCAACTATTCTTAAGAGCTGATTATTATAATGTATTTGTAATGATATTGACTAAATACTCTTCAAGGATTATTCTTAAAGCTGACTTTGAAATAAGTTTCTTGAAGTTTAATTGTGTAACAATGTATTCTAATTAATTCATACTGTTCTTCAGATTCTCATTTCCTGTATGTAGATGCAATGATCATTCTAGTATAATTTTCAAGAGACATTAAAATGCAAACATATGGTCTTCCAAAAGAATCTAAATCACTTGGCTTTTCCATTTCCACAACTTCATAAAGTCTTCCATTATTGCTTCTGGGCTAAACTCATTAATTAATTCCTGGTAGTAGTAAATTCAATATTTAACTTGCTAATTACACTATCATTATGCATGTGTATACTTTTGTTTCACTGCTGATTCAATAAAGATTTTGACAGAACAACATTTTAAATTATTTTTTTCTTCATTGGTATAACATTCTAAGTACTTTTAGTAATTTCTGTGGGCTCAATTTTTTACCTTTAAGAAAACTATTCAAATGGATTATTTCTGCTGTTAATAGAAATGATTATAACTACCTTACTCAATAGTGAAGTTTAAGACCTTGAAATATTATCAGATAGATAGATGTTTCAAATAGTTGATTTGACAAAAGATATTATGTTAGTCATATAAATTTTTGTGCTCAATTAAAAAAAAATCTAATTTACCAAGTCAGTTGGTCCAGAACTCAAGTTTCTGTCATCAGACTTTTTTTTATGATTATAATACTATTCGTTCCATGATGGCATGTGTTAGTTTTTGATGTAGTGTTCCATGATTCATTGTTTGCGTGTAACACCCAGAGCTCCATGCAATACAGTGGATCAGTTCTATGCACAGGCCTCAGAGCCTTGAGAGTATCCACGTACTTCCATAGAACTCTGCCACCACCATGTGAAGAAGCCCAGACTAGTCTGCTGGATAATGACAGACCCATAACCCTCCACCCTGATGGCCTCAGCCAGATGCCGACCGATTGCAGATGCAGGAGCAAGCCCAGTCAAGATCAGCTGAGCCTGGCCCAGGGCTGAAGATCTATCCAGCCCACCTGCCAACTCATAGGTCAAATAAATGCTTAATTGTTTCAAGTCACTAAGTTTTGAGATGATAGGACAATAGCACCTTAAAAATCACTCAGCAAGTCCCAAGTACATGGTAGGAGCACAAAATGATAACTTTTATTAATAATCCTATATATTCCCTCAGTGTTCTCTATGTGCTAACATTATACCATTCTGCATTTGAATAGGTTTCCCTGTTTCATCTCTACTACTGTTGCCTTAAATAATCAATTTAGTTAATTTTTGTACTGTTAGGATTATTGATCTAAAGGTACTCTATGTGTTGATTTTTGTTAACAGGAAGATAAGAACTAATTTTGAGATTAGCATACTTAGCACTAGTGACAGTGTATTTTCTGTTATATATTCTCCTCTGACCAATAAATACACTACCAGTGGAAGAGAGTTTAGATCAAATGAGACCCAGTTCTTTGCCCCAAAATATGGTGAAGAAAGGATGCCTTCCATCTCAGAAGAAAGAGATAAATTTTCCATTATTTTGTATTTAAAATTATTAGTCATATCAACTCAGAATAAAGTTCAATCAAGGTGCAAGGCCCTGTTGACTTACTCTTTTTCTAGAATGATACAGACCATGGAACTGCTACATATTTTCAGAGAGAAAACGCTAGGGCGGAGAGAGCCTTAGAGACTCAAACAATATAGATCAAGAAATGAAGGAATGTAATAGTCTTTGTTTAAAAAGGCTGGCAATCCAGTTCGAGAGACAAAATGATTTTGTGGAATTATTGAGGAAAAACATACACACCTTTTAAAACAACAGGAGACATGAAAAATTAGAAAGAAAAAGGAGCATAAATATTTTAAATGTGTATCAACTACAGTGGTTGGCGAAAAGCTAATCTCAATGAATTGCGTTCTCCAAAAACCCCCACAAAAATGAAACGGCAATTAAAAAAAATTTAGGCAACACAAATAGAAATATGATCTATAATATTGTAATGTACAGTCAAAAGGCAAAACTAGAACAATTTAGTATCAAGTTTGATGTCCTATATTCAAAGGAAAGCAACTGATGTTTGGGGGAGTACAGTGCCCTTCTAGTAGTGGAACACTGTTTACAAAGGTTTGGGGGCAAAAGTGACTTTCACCGTGTCAGAAAAGGCAATGTGAGAACAGTACTACTGACCAGGAGGTTAGGGATTTCCTCACAAGGCTAGCAGGCCCAGTTTTCTAAGGTAATGTAAACCAACAGAAGCTGAGTTAGAGGACTGTGATTGGTCCATGCAAGATTCTTTGCAGGTGTTTCCCAAAGTGCAAGCTGATTTACGTTTAGATTTGTGATGTGAGCTGGGCCACTGGGGCAGCCTCCATTTCGTGAGTCCCAATATACCAATTAGCTTTATCAGTATTATATATATAAGCTTTCCCTTCCTAGTTGTAATGTGTACATGTGTGTGGTTGGGGGTGGGTGGGCTGGGGGTAGGATTCCCACAGAACCAAGCAATTCTCACTGACCGGTGAATGTCCTATAATTCAACTCAATTCTGATATTCTCTACCTGGGGATAGTATCTGATTCCAAAGGCTAAGAGCTCAGTACCACACCAACTGCCCCCATCCCTCTTCAAATTTCCAATCATAAGTCTGGGCTGTCATCTGTGCTTTTTTTTTTCTTTTCTTTTCTTTTTTTTTTTAAATTTATTTATTTATTCCAGAGAGAGAGAGTGAGCAGGGGGAGGAACAGAGGGGATCTCAAGCAGACTCTGTGCTGAGCATGGAACCCGATGCAGGCTCAATCCCAGGACCCCGAGATCATGCCCCAAGCTGAAACCAAGAGTCGGTTGCTCAACTGAACCACCCAAGTGCCCCTCTCTGCTTCTTTTATAAATCAGTTTACCAAGATCCCCTCCTCAGGTTTGATTAATTTGCTAGAATGGCTCACAGAACTCAGGGAATATAGTTACTTTTGTTTACTAGTTTGTTAAAAGGATACAGATGAACAGCAAAATGAAGAGACACACTGGGCAAGACCTGGGAGGGTCCCAAGTACAGGAGTTGGGATCCCTCACCCACCTGGAATGTGGATGTGTTCACCACCCTAGAAGCTTTCTGAACTCCATCCTTTTGAGTTTTTATTTTGTTTTGTTGCTTGTTCTTGGGGTTTTTTTGGGGGGGGGTTGTTTGTTTTCTTTTGGTCTCCATTACACAGGCATGATGGATTAAATCATTGGCCATTGGTGATTGATTCCACCTCCAGCTCTGCCCACCCGGGAAGTTAGGAGTTGGGACTCTAAGTTCTAACTGTCTCATTGATTTTCCTGGCAGCCAGTCCCATTCCTAGGTGCCTTCCAAAAGTCACGTCATTGACATAAACCCAGTGGTGGTGAAAAGGGGCACATTAGGAATATTGAGAAATCCACTGCTCCTTTATAAAGCAGTTTCGGGAATTGAGGACAAGAGAAAATATTATGACGAAAGATGTTCCCATCACTCTTACTGCTCAGGAAATTCCAAGGGTTATGGGTGCTGTGAGCCAGGAACCATGAATGAGACTGAAAAATATATTTATTTATTTTATATTTTTATATTTATATTTTATATTTATATTTATTATAAATATATATATACATATACACATATATGTTATATTCACACAGTAGCAGAGATGCTAGCTCCTCAAAATACCCTATGTGGATCAAATGACATTTGTTAGATGGTAGCAAGCAGGACGGTGAGAAAAATAGAAACCCAATCATATTAGAAATGATTGCTTGAAGAATTAGAGGCCCTTCATCAGGTGAATAAATGTGGAGTAATGTAACCACAGTCTTCAGAGAAATTTCACTTGTGCTTCCTCACAGGGATTGAAATTAGGACCAAGGATAAAAGCTACAGTAAGATAGGATTGAACTTTATGTTAATAAAGAAGAACTTCCTAATATTCAGAGCCCCACAAATATAGTACACCTGCCTTGGGGGTAATAAATTCATAGTTATTTTAATTGTTTAAGCCACAATTAGCATCACTTGGTGCATTACCATAGATGTTATCCAAGCTTAAGATGTGACCTTACAGTTAATATCTTTAAGGTAACATGTTAGACTACAAAGCATATGAAACTAATGTAGAGGGATCAATTTAACCTGGATTTTTTTTAAAAGATCTTATTTATTGATTAGAGAGAGAGTACGTGCTCCAGCACAAGCAGGGGCAGAGGGCTAGGGAGAAGCAGACTCCCCACTGAGCAAGGAGGCTTCATGCAGGGTTTGATCCCAGGACCCTGCGATCATGACCTGAACCAAAGACAGACGTTTAAGCCACTGAGCCACACAGGCCCTTAACCTGGATTTTTAATACTCCCACCTTTTTCCCTTTTATGGATGGCCTGGCCCTCCTGCAGTAAGGAATAGAGAAAGTGGGTCGATTACAGGTGTTAGCTGTTATAATCACTGCAACCACAAAGCTCTGCTAAGGAAGTGAATGTTGCCTTTTCACTGAGTATGTTTGCAGTAATTCAAATCAGCAGAAGAGGCAAAGCAATATGAATGAGCTGTCCTAGATTTATTTATGCCTAGTGGTTCCCGGACCTGTGAAGAGGCTTTGCAGCACCTGAGAAAATTCAAAATACACATGCTCAGACTGGATTTACTAAATAACCACACCAAAAACATAACAGCAAAACCTTTATCCCGTGCTTCCTCTTACAACACCCACACTTCCACCCATTTC